>NC_056732.1:60034435-60296935 GCF_019279795.1 Protopterus annectens
GGAGCAAATCCATTATAAAAATATGAAGTCTAGAACTGTTAGGGATCATAAACAGAACTTCACAGTACTAAAATGGGCTGCATGGGAAGCTGTATTGGAATTTGAGCTTCAAGAGGATGTTGACTTGGCAGAAAATGCCTGTGATCTATATCTGTATAATAAAGTAGACTCCAGTACAAGGTGAGAAGTCTGTGGTCCAGTCGTTAAAACTTTCTGTAGATCGTAAATTAAATCGTATGATCACTAATTATTTCTTGATCTCGATGGAGTGTAAATAGTTAATCTGTGTGTTAAACTGAGCAGTGTTAAATCAGACATGGGATTAAGATAGAATAAAATAGGTGCTTGAGATACCATGATTTGAATGCTTAACAATACCATGTTATTGATAACTGAATGTAAGCACCATCTGCCTGACATGAGGCTGCTGTATGTTTAAGCATATAATTATACAATGGTTGTATCAGCAGTCAGTGCTGAAATAAGTGCACCATGCATGGGGATTGTACAGTGCAGTATATACTGAAAAGTATTTGCATTACTCGGTGAGAACAAAGTGATTTAAGCTCTCCCCAAGTCCAGGTACACAGAGGTTGCTATGCAGACCTTGTCTATGGCTACTGAAGTGGATTTCCTTGTCGGGTGCGTCCGCTTTGGCTGTGCTGCTTTTTTGCCCATAGAGCCACATACCTATGCAAGACAGCATAGTTGAAGCTGTTGTTCCTTAAGGATGAGCTTAAAAACAATATCCTGGGTGCCCAAATTAAGGAAAAAATGTTTTTCTGTCTGACTTTCCTTTACTTGTTTGATGACTTTTTAAAAAGAAACAGACCCTCACCACTGTTGAAGATGGATATGATCTCTCACTGTTTTTATCCTTTTACAGTCCAAGCCGTACCACAGAATGAAGAAGCTGTCTTGCTGCTTGAGGAAAACATAAGCATCATATGACTGTGCCTTCCCTGGTGCCACGGTAGTCCCACAGAAGGACTGCTGTATTGGCCCTCCTGTCTGGGATGGCCTATGGAGTGGGCCTCTGAGTTTAACTTGGCATAGAAAATTATCATCAAGGATTAGTGGCTTCTGGCCATAGTCACCTTTGGTCAGGTCTTAGAGTTCAAATACCTTCCTCCCAAAAGAGCTTTGAAAAACAAGTGCATTTCAGTGGACCTCTTGTAACACACACACACACACACACACACACACACACACACACACACACACACACACACACACACACACACACAGGCTGTTGTTGACTGGTGCTGTATAGGCTGTCCCATGTTTGGAACAGGGCTTGGAGGTTCTGCTTTTGCCTCATTCTTTTTCAGTGGGCAGACAGCATCTTTCACATTCTGGATCTCAGTTACTATACCTAATGTGTCCATTGTGTATGGTTTCACGTACTGTCTGTCCATGTATTCCTGTCATTTCTCCTTCAACATGCCTGGATGATGGTGTTAGATATGATGGACACCTTTTCAGTACACCATATTTTGGAATCCACAGAAGAGGTGTCTCCATTTTGCTTTGGGTAGTCATCTTTTCCAGTCTAAAGTGCTGACATTTGGGTTTTCTTCATTGCCTAGAGTATGTGCCAGGATATTGACCATGGTAGCCAAAGCCCTTTGTAGAATGGCATTCAATGTATTCCCTTACCTGTATAACCGGCTTCTTGTGGCCTTATGCATGGACTTTCTAGAAGCATCTCCTGCAGAGGGGGCCTTTCTGTGAAATTATGAAGTGGAGGATGTCATCCTCATCTCTGACCTTTTTCTCTGAGGATAGCCTTTTTGTTTTATCTGTTTTTAATAAAGTAAGCCCACCGGACAAGTGCCTATTTTCAGGAGCAGTCATGGAGCAGTGGATGGTTACGTGACTTGCTCAGGATCACACAGTAGTCAAATGGAGGTGGAAAGAATGAAACCTGTATCCTTGGCTACAGAGAGCAGCTTATTTGCAGCTCAGAGCCTTTATCTTATACATTAGCTGTTAGACTGCCTTTACAGGTATTGTGCCAGGTGTTCTACATGGCAGGTTTTTCCTGCAGTGGGAGAAAGTCCAGGAGTCATGGCCTGGTTTCCTATGTGAAGTCACAGCACAGGGCTCAGATTTGGACCTCGCTATGTCTTTTGAGTTTAATAGCTGCTCTGATCTCCATGGTGCCATTTGGACCTCTAAGGATGGTGGGTTTGCATGGTGGTGTCAAGAGCCAATGGTTACAGAGCCACTAGAGGAATGTAGGGAGCCAATGGACTCCTTCCTTTCTGCCTCTGACCTCATTTTAAATTTTGATGACAGATGATCTCTTCTCTAGCCCCACAGATGGGGACTAGCCCTAAAAACCTTTGAGATAAAGCTGCTTCCAGAACCTGTTCTCATTCAGTCTAATGGCCTTCACTGCAGAGGTTATTATGATATTTACATTACACTTGTGTAAGCATACTCCCCTTAATAGTAGATGTTAGAGTAGAAAGACCACTGCTACATCATATCCCCTTAATAGTAGATGTTAGAGTGGAAAGACCACTGCTACATCATAAGCTTCCACCTATGTTTCCCCTATGGCCATTCCTCTGCTGTCCTGTGAAGCCTGTAAGTAAAACAGAAATGTAACCAGAAACCTTTGTTAAAAAATGTTGATCTACTGTCTTCTTTTTCTATTCCTGATACAAGTAAAAGCATTCAGTACTTGGAAATAGTGGCCTTGGATTTTCCATGGGTCAACAGAAGATCCCATGGTCTTTGATTTTTAAGACTTTTCTCCCAGAAGTTATTTCCATGAATCCATTGGGTCCTCCAAGATGTTTCTGACTTCATAACTTACCCCAAACCTGGACAAACCTGCTAGTAGCAGTCCTAGCCAAAAACAAAAATGAAAAATGATGTCATACAAACATTCTGGACAAGAGAAGGCATCCGTCTTCATTGTGAGGATATGTACATTTCTGGGCATTTGATCAAATGTACACGTGTCCACATTTGTCTAATAGCTATGAATAGGGAATCCTGGTACAGCAGTGATCTTTCTAGTCAAACATATACTGTCATGATGAGTGAGCATGCACAGATGCACTTTCCTTTTATTTAATTTGAGGCTTTAAAACTTAAAAGCTGCAGTTTTGAAGTGCACCGACACTAGTTATCATCTGTGCTGCTCCTACATTTCTGACATATTGTTGAATTTTTCTTTTACCAGTTTTGTTTGCAGCCTCAGCTGTTGAAATGATTCATTCCTTTTCTAAGCACTCCTTTTTTCATTTGCCTTTTCAGAATTTTGTGCATGCTAAGCAGCTTTTTTCGGCCTGTCTGGAACTGGTTACCGAGTTCTCACCAAAGCTGCGCCAGGTGATGATTAATGAAATGCTGCTTTTGGATATCTACACCCAGGAAGCTACTGCTGCAAATTCTGTAGAGCGTCCACCTCCAGAACTTGTCAGCAGAGTTCGAGGTTATTTAGAAATGAGGATTCCAGGTAAGGTTTTGAGTAACTAAGATGGTATTTAAATAAATGCAGCTGTTAGCCAGACATGATCTTCAAACTTAAGAGTTATCAACTACATTTGTTTGCAACCTGCAGTGTTTAAATTGTTGTTGAGTATTCTTCAAAGGTAAGCATTATTACTTGTTTTATTTTGTGTTAGATGACTAGGGTTTGTTCAATGTAAAATAATTTACTTGAAAGTGGATAGATGTGCAGAGAAAAGCATTTTCATTCAGGTCTGATCTGCTGACTTAAAACAAAAAAACACTTGGCACAGCTAAAAATTATACTAAACTGTAAGTAATCTGCTTCTTATCAGGTACTGTTTGCTAACTTCAGAGGGCTGTGTCGAGGTGGACATTTAAGGCCTGTCTCTCTCAAGATTTGAGGATAGCCCATGTAGTAGCATTTTTATCTCCTGATTTTTAAAGCAGTACTCATGATGCATTAGTTGGGTGTCTTAAAACCACCATCAAGTCTCCAGTGTGTCTTGCTTTATCAGACTGACTTCGTGATTAAGCTCATGTTTGCTATTAAGAGATGATGTTATGTGATCTCAATCCCCAGATCTCGTTTGCCGCTTAACTGCAGGGCGTGGTCTCGAGCTGGCTGGGCTGAGTAGCTTTTATTAACTACTTTTTCTGTCAGTTTCTATTGTGTTCGATTGAGTAGTGGAATTTCTTGTGTGTGATTGGGTAGAGTTTGTTTTGGCCCCTTTCAATCCAGGGCCTTTTCGGTCAAACTTTATAACTGAACTTTTAGTGTTTTAAAGTTCCCGTTATTACACCTAAGGTTGTGTTTTACACAGTTTCTGTAAGCCGGTTTTTGTCATGAAATTGTTAACATTATGTCTCAAGCCGGCTTTAAAAATGTACTAAATGTGCTTTTAAGATGTCTGTTACTGATGACCATCTACTTTGTGTTTATTGTTTAGGATGTCACGCTTTTTCCTCTAGGGTCCTCCAGGAGAGGAAAAATAAATTAATTCTTAAAGGGTTGATTAAACCCTCTTTGAAGAAGCCTTGTCTTCGACTCCTGCCAAAAAAAAGGGGCCGGCTCCGACCAGTCCGTCGGATCCGACTGCCAAGAGACCTAGGCAGGCCTCTTCTCCTTTCCCGGCTCCAAAGACCTGGAGCCGAGCAGGGTGAACTGCCTGCCTCGATCACACCTATCGACTCCTCGGCTCGGAGCCGATGGCTGGGGCAGCGGAAGTCAGGTTCGCGTCGGGCCCACTCTCGGAGCCGACAATCGTCGCAGCTCAGACTCCCCTAGTCCCTTGGGGCCGGAGGAGAGTTCTCGAACCCGTTCTGTTTCCTCTCGGTTCGAGAATGTCGGATTCTGATATAGACAGGGTGCTCCAAAGACTTTTCCAGTCCCCAGTCTTCACCCAGTTGGCGAGCCCGATGGCCATGACCCATCCCATTGTTATTCCTCCTCCGATGCTTCGGCTCCGCCGGAGCAGGTGCTCTTGGAGCGCACGCGGACTTCTTCGGCTGGACCCGAGGGTGATGTTTCGGGACCGATGCTTCGAGAGCCTCCCCTCATTGCCCGGCTGCGGGACTTCCGTCTACTATCATGGCCCGGACGGCGCTCCCAGGATTCTGGAGGTCCTTTCAGAGCCATGAGGAGTGCGCCATCTCTCAGCACCTTCCTGGGCGGAGACTGGGTCTTTGGTAGTTCCGAGGCCTGAGGTTACCCAGTCATCTCCAGAGGAACCCCCAAGGAAGAGGATATGGATGATGCAGAGTCGGATGATGTCTCCTTTGCAGACATCTTAGAGATCCTCAAACAACTGGATGTCCAAACCCCCTGCGGATGAATCAGTGCTCCTCAAGGCCTTTGGGGCTCAGCCTCCTGGTATCTCGCCTTCCGGCGAGCTTCTGGATTTAGTTTGTCGGGAACACTACCGGATACTGTGGAACCAGTCCGTCCAAACAAATTCTTATCTGCTCCCCGAGAAGGAGTTCCTTACTGGCTGTAGATGCCATGGTGGTGGCATCTGCTACACAGCAGGGCTCCATCCATCCTCCTAATAAGGAGTCTAGGAGTATGGATAGGGTCTCTGAATTATTTGGCACATTTTACTAGGCTTCAGAGGGATCTGGTCAAGGAGTTGTCAGACTCCTCTCGGGTAACCTACCTGAGCAGCTAGCCCAGTCCGTTAGCTCTCAGTTGGCTATCCTTCGTCAATTGCTAACGGCGTGGCTCTCGTAGACAGGCCTGGCTCCTTTGTGTCAGTTTGCGGAGGCCTTCAAGTCTTCCTTCCGACCGCTCCCTTTGATGGGTCCTCATTGTTTGGACCCAAGGTGAAGCTGTGAGCAAGAGGGAAACGCTTATCTGCCGAGGGGCCCGTTATTCCAAGGCCACCAGAGGCAGAGTCTTCAGCCTCCCACACACATGAGGGATTGCCAGTCAATCACTCAGGACAGATGGGTGGGAGGTTACACCATCCCATTCAAATGGACCCACCACCCAGTCAAATCTCAGCAGACTGAACCTATCTCCATTCTCCGTTGTTGGAGAAGGATGTTTGGATGTGCTCCATAGACCTCAAGGACGCCTATTATCACATACCAATACATCAGCAGCCTGGGAGCCAGTCATTACCAATTTTGTGCTCTGCCCTTTGGTCTCACCACAGCCCCTCACCTGAGGAGCCTTGGATTCCAAGTGTTTCCACTGGCTCCTGACTGCCACCACCAGGCATCTACTTATGGACAACCTCAAAGCCACCATCTCATTACATTCAATTGGTCAAAGTCTGTCTCAGGGCCAAGTTCAAGCTCTGATCTCGAGATCCAAAGCCCCAGCCAGGATGGTCCTACAGGTTCTAGGCTCAATGTCTGCTGAGGATTCTTCAGTGGCTCTTATCAACTCAATGGACCTTTCAAGATCTCCCCTCAATCATCACATCATGATTACGGAAATATGCAAAGGGACCTGCGCTGGTGGCTTCAGACATCCAACTTGGATCCAGATGCCTCCCAGATAGGGTGGGGGCATTGTCTGCTCTTCTCCACATCAACGTGTTGGAGATGAGGGCTGTACTTCTATCCCTACAGGCCTTACACAAGTTCCTTCCTCAGGGCATCATCGCCATCCACACAGACAACATGTCGGTGGTTTGGTATCTGAACAAACAAGGAGGAAAGTCAAATGTATTGGCGGACAAATTAAGCAGGACAATTCTTTCTCCTCACGAATGGTCTCTAAACACTCCACAAAACACCAAGTGCCAAAGGTTCTTCTCCTTGATTCCACATCAGGAAGTACCGCCATGGATGCTCTAGCTCAACCCTGGCCAACAGGGTTGCTCAGCTAAGGTCTTCAATGATTCTGATTGCCCCATACTGGCCTCCATCAGTCCCTTCAATCTCTGAAATTGACAGCTTGGTTGTTCACATTTATAAACCCACCACTAACAAATTGTACCTCAGTAAGTGGAAGAGGTTTGCTATCTGGGCTCAACTCAAGGGCTTAGACCCTATCACTGCTCCTGTCCCAGAGGTTTTGAAATTCTTAACATCCCTATTTAATCAGGGATCTTCTGTCTCAACTATTAAAGTTCAACTAGCTGCTATCTCTAAATTCCATGAATCCACGGATCCTCCTTTGATGATCTTGATTTAGTGCGCGCATTAACATCTCCCCTTAATTAAAATATCTGTCATGGAACATTCTTAGTGGCTATTACTTCAGCAAGAAGAGTCTCAGAGCTTCAAGCCCTGTCTATTAAACCACCATATCTGATTTTCCACAAAGATAGAGTATCTCTTAGGCCTAATCCATCCTTTGTCCCAAAGGTCTGCTCTAGTTTCTGTCTTCAACAATCTCTAGAACTACCAGTTTTCTTTCCAAAATTCTCTAATGAGGCAGAATACACTCTCCATAAATTGGATGTTAGTCAGACCAGTTGTTTGTGTCCTTCTCAGATAATAAATTGGGCCAAACCATCACAAAAGCTACAATCTCAAATTCATCGTGTTACAGTGCTGCAGTCATTACACTTGGGTTATCATGCCGTCAGGCGGTTCCCCAGTCGGCCTGAGTTCCAAAGTCTTGGTCCGGCGTCGGTTGCTGTCACCTCCTACCTGACGTCAGTGCAACAGGGGTATATAAGATGCAGCCAACGCCATTTTCTCCAGTCTTTCTTGCCGTGCGGTGCCTGAAGCAAAAGCAGTTTGCAAGTGCCGGTTAGCCGACTCCTGAGATTTTCATTCCGAATCCAGAACCAAAGTCTTCTACAAAGCTAAGTACCCCATTGGGGAAACTTTTTCTTGCCTCAGACCAATGTCAGTAAAAGTTAATAACTGTATTTCTTGTGCAAAGCAAATACCTCATAAGGATTTCCATTCCTATTGTATCCCATGCCTAGGCCCAGACCACAACGTCACTGGTTGTCGGTTTTGTGCTAGGTTTAACAAGCGCACTATTAAACGTTGGTTTGATTTTGCCCGACATTATTTTGGCAGAAAATTTAATTACACCATGCCATCAGAACTTCCGACGACCGGAATAAATAAAAAGCGCAAAGACAAGGATAGGCATCCGAGGCCCAAAACTGACAATGAAGCCTCTTCTAGGCCAGTCTCCAGATCTCCGGTTTTCAGGGAGGCGGCTTCGCAGCCCCTGATGACTGCTTCTGCAGAACCACAGGCCACCTCCGACTCCCATGTGGAGATGGCTGGGCCTTTGGACACACAAGTTTTTCAGCCTACCGAAACTAATCCTTCAGAGGGATCCAGAGTAGCTGAATAACCCGCAGCTTCAGAGGGCGTTTTCAGACCTACTCAGTTAAGCATTAAACCCTCTGCTAAGTCTAAGCCTCCTTTAAAAACAAAGAAACAAATACAGCATTCTCCAGGACAGGCCTCCATGCCTAAGAAACAAATGCTCAAAATGGCTGAAGACCTAATCACTCTGATCAGGGGGTCCCATCCCCCTCCTGATAAAAGGCCTAGACAGGATGCAGACTATGACTCATCCGACCAGGTGTCCATCTCTTCAGATTCATCCTCAGACCTAGGATATTCTTTACCCCCTTATGAGGATTCTGATGCCGAGGAATCAATTCTATCAGCCTCTCCACCTGAGGACTACTCCTCTGGTGAAACCTTACATACCATGAGGGAGCATTTCCATTGGGAAGGCCAGGATTACTCAGAATCCAAGAAAAGGCTCAGAGACTTCCTTTTATTACCTCAACACAGACCCCTTGCTATTCCGCCAGTGTTAGATATTGTGGATGATGTGTATACTGAATCTAGCTTAAATCCTGATTCTTTACCTCCAGCCCCAGTTAACCTGACCGATACTAGAGTCCCTGACTCACACAAATTTCTTTATAAAAGCCCTGTTGCTGACCCTGAAACTATTTCTCAGGGACCCAAAGGGGTTAAGGCCTCATCAGCAAAGAATCCAGTTCCCTCTGACAGAGATTCCAGAGCATTAGACATATGGAGAAAGAAAGTATATACGTCTGCAACTTTAGCAATGAGAGCCTTAAATTGCCAGTTTCACATGCTAAAATATCAGCAATTTTTGATGTTTCAGTTGAAACAAAAATGCTTCCAGATTTAGATCCTCCTAATTTTAAAGAAATGCAAAATTTATTGCATGCGGCTGAACAAGAGGGAAAACATACTTTGCAATGTGGTTTTGATTCTTTAGAGGCCTCCTGTAGAGCAGCAGTTACAGGCACTGACATTAGAAGCCATGCTTGGTTAAAAGAACATACGTTACCAGATCATGTTAAAGCAAAATTATTGGATGCACCTTTGCAGCAGGATGTGTTATTTGGAGTTAAGGCAGAAGAGGTGTTAAAGAAAATGGAGGATAAGGCAAAATCTATGCAAACGGTGAAGGATTTCTTACAGGTTCAGCCTCCTCGATTTAGCAGAAATTGGCCAACAAATAATTGGTCCTTTCCAGTTACAGACAGACCTCAAAGGGGCAGATACAGACGTCCAAGAGGTAGAGGCCAACCACAAGGTCCTGACAGGCCTCGACAATGGGGTGCATCAGGCCAGAAAGAAGGGGAAGACGGGCCCCAACCATATAAAAAGCAGCCCCAATGACTTCCCACTACAGCTGCCAAACAGCTCTCTCTTGGCAGCCCCCCTTGGGAGGAAAACTGGCACTTTTCTATCACAATTGGCATATGATCACCAAAGACAAATGGTTCTAAACATTGTATCTCAAGGTTACAGGTTCCACTTTCACACTCTGCCAAGGTTAAAAGGAATGCCAAATCTGCCACCAAATCAATGGGCAGAGGCTCAAAAACAAATTACAGCACTCATGGACATGAGAGCTATTCAAAAGGTACCACCACAGGAGCAAGGACAAGGATTTTACTCAAGACTTTCTGGTTAACAGAAAAGACAAAGCCTGGAGGCCCATTCTGGATCTTTCTTCTCTAAACACTTACCCGGATGTTCTGAAATTGAAAATGTTGACACTACAGCAGCTTCTTCCCATGCTGGGCAAGAAAGCTTGGCTCATGACCTTGGACCTCAAGGAGGCATAACTGCATGTCCCTATCAGACAAAACTGCAGAAGATACCTCAGATTCATAACTGGTTCAATGCACTATCAATTCTCTGCACTGCCCTTTGTCTTATCTACTGCGCCCAGGGTCTTCGCAAAGTGCCTGGCACCAGTAATTGCATTTTGCAGACAGAAAGGAATTTAAATTTATCTGTACCTGGACGACTGCCTGATTCAAGCAGAGAGCAAGGACATTCTTCGAAAGCAACTGGCGTTTGTAAAAAAGTTATTAAGTTGCCTAGGGTACACAGTAAACAAAAAGAAATCAAAACTAGTGCCCTCACAAGAGATAATATTCCTGGGCGCCAGCTTGAACACAATGGCCCAGATGGCTTATCTCACGCCAGACAAGCAAGGACAACTGACTCAATACTTTCAATTGATGGCAACAAGGACCCAACTCCCTGCAAGAAAAATTCTGCAGGCCTTGGGTTACATGGCATCTTGCATACTACTAATTCCATATGCCAGACTGCATATGAGGAAACTACAATGGTACCTAAAGAGTGTCTGGTCTCAACACTGTCAAAGTTTGGAAACAGTTATACCACTAATTCCTTGCCTTCAACAGGAGTTTCAATGGTGGGCTCAAGCTTGTCACCTCAACAAGGGACAGCCTTTTATTCAACCCACAACTAGGCAAACACTGACAACAGATGCATCGGATTACGCCTGGGGAGCACACATGGCAGGAAAATGTATTCAGGGCAAGTGGCCCACAGAACAAAGGCATCTTCACATCAATCAAAAAGAGATGCTAGCTGTACAAAATGCTCTTATAGCTTTGAAGGACCTGCTGCATCCAGGACAACTACTACTACAGACAGACAACACCACAGTTATGTGGTACATAAACAAGCAAGGGTGCACTCACTCCTACCCCCTCTGCAGACAAGCCATGACCTTGTGGAACACAGCTCTAAACTATCAAGTTCATCTGCAAGCACAATTCCTGCCAAGAGAGAAAAACACACTGGCAGATGACTTAAGCAGAAACATCATGGATCCCCACGAATGGGAATTGAATCCACAAATATTCAGAATGATAACACAGAAATGGTGGAGCCTGGACATAGATCTGTTTGCATCCCCAATGAACTGCCAGCTACAGAAATTCTGCACAAGGAGTTACCATCCACAAGCATGGAAAGTGGATGCCCTCTCATTCAGCTGGAAAAACCTACAAGTATACGCTTTCCCACCACTACCTCTCCTTCCAAAGGTACTCATAAAAGCCAGGCAAGAAGAGCCAAAGATGATCCTGATTGCACCAGACTGGCCACGCCAGCACTGGTACCCAATCTTAAAGAACTTAGCACAAGGACCACCCTGGATTTTGCCTCAAATCCCACATCTGCTGACTCAGCACAACAGTCAGATACTTCACAGCCAGCTAAAGATCTTAAACCTAGCTACATGGAAGATTCCTTAGTCAAGCAAGCAATGCCTCTCTCCAAAGCTGTTATGGATGTCATTCTGGAGGCCAGAAGGCCTAGTACCAGGAAAGCCTATTCGGATAAATGGAAGAGATTCTGTGCCTGGAACCAGGCTCACAGCCTTGACCCTCTTGTCCCAAACATTCCTCAGATACTACAATATTTAACTGAGATGCTGGACAAAGGCCTCTCCTTTTCATCCATCAAGATCCACGCCTCTGCCATCTCTGCTCATTACAACACGGATCCACCAATTTTCTCTAATCCTTTGCTAAAACAGTACCTCGGAGGGGCTAAAAACATAAGACCGCCCCATAGAGCACCTACTCCAACTTGGGACCTCAACTTTGTGTTGGAAAAATTAACTTTACCTCCTTTTGAGCCAGCTAACACAGCAGATTTAAAATATATCTCTTGGAAAACTGCTGTGCTCCTGGCAATAACATCAGCATAAAGAGTTTCAGAATTACAGGCACTAATGGCAGTGGAACCTTTCCTCATTTTCCACCAGGACAAGGGTGTCTTTAAGAACTAACCATACATTTATGCCAAAGGTGGTATCAAGTGTGGCTCTAAATCAAACTATTCACTTGCCAACTTTTTATCCAAAACCACAGAATAAAGGGGAGAGACTACTGCATTCTTTGGACATACACAGGGAGTTACGCTTCTACTTGGACAAAACCAAAGCTTTCAGAAAATCTGAGCAATTATTGGTAGCATATGCTGCAGGAGCACAGGGAAAAGCCATTTCAAAACAGACTATTTAAAAATGGATAGGACATTGTATACGTTTCTGCTATACACACTATGGGAAACCTGTACCTAGCAGCATTAGATCTCACTCCACCAGGGCAACAGCCACTTCAACTGCCTACCTCAGAGGAGTACCTACCAAGGATATTTTGGAAGCAGCAACTTGGAGTTCTGTACATACCTTCACCAAGCATTACCATCTGCATCTGTACTCTAAATCCAGAGCTGGCCTCACCACTGCAGTGCTGCAGGGCCTTATAGCCACCCCTAATGCCTTGTACAACCAGCCACCCTACCTCAGCTTTGGGATTCTACCCAAGTGTAATGACTGCAGCAGTGTAACACGATGAACATAGTACAGTTTTGTACCTACCATAAATGTAGATGTTCGAGTGTATACACTGCTGCAGTCCAGGTTACCCTCCCTCCTTCCCCTCTTACTTGCTGGTACGTACTTATGTCTTCTACCCTTTACTACCTATGGGGAGTATTTGCTGGTAACTGAAAGTTGTTGTTTGCTTTTCTTATGTATGTTTTATTAGCAATTTGAATTGCCTACCTTTTTGGGGGCACCTGACATCTGCGGCAAGAAGAAAATGGCATCGGCTGCATCTTATATACCCTGTCGCACTGACATCAGGGACATCAGCAACCGGCGCCGGACCAAGTCTTTGGAACTCAGGCCGACTGGGGAACCGCCTGACGGCAGGATAACCCAAGTGTAATGACTGCAGCAGTGTATACACTCGAACATCTACATTTATGGTAGGTACAAAACTGTACTTTCCTTTTTGTGGAGCATGACGTTGTCACTGGGCTGGGAGGAAAAGACATGTTTATTCTTGAAACTTGCAAATTTTACTTTAGTAAAGCTATGTCATGTGGTATCTGTCATTAATAGTTATTACGTCCACATTAGCAAGACAACTTTTTCTTTCACAAATCCATAAGGATATATTTCATAAGTGAGGCAGTCTTTCACTTTTATGCTGTCTGCTACCTTTATTGCTCCCAGTTTTCCTTCATTCATCAGCTTCCCAGAGTTCATTTAATTTGATTACAAGCCGTTTTTA
The DNA here is from genome assembly GCF_019279795.1 of Protopterus annectens. NCBI lineage: Eukaryota > Metazoa > Chordata > Ceratodontiformes > Protopteridae > Protopterus > Protopterus annectens. The sequence goes on from NC_056732.1 coordinate 60,047,734, forward strand.
TTGTCTTTTTCTCTAAAAACACAAAAAAGTGACCCTTAATTACTTGCCAAGGTGCACTTTTTCTGTATCATTTTTTTGTATGCGCTACTCCCGTAGGGTAAAAACTTGCACCATTACACAAGCATCATCACAACTGTGCTACATCAGCTGCAGAAACCTTCTCTAGTAAGTTCAGTATTGCTACCATGGAAAACAAAATCTGCCCTCCTCTTGGATAAGGTCTTCTGTCTTTTTGCAGCCGTGAGGAAGACAAATGTAAACTGCATTATTACTGCACATCTGCTGAGAGGCTTGGCTGTTTGTTTCACATTTACTACTCCTCACTTGTGTAACTTCAGCAGTTACTGTGATCTCTGAGTTGTTAAGTTCTGAAGCTCCTTACTTAGGCCCTTCTGAGGGAGATCACATTGTTTCATGTTATTCATGTGGCTTATAGGATCATAGGTGGATGATGGCCATGTGAATCACTGTTGCACAGTCCTCACAGTAGAAAGCTGTACTAAATGCCAAGGCCTGACATTTGATCTGACTTTCAGAGCTCAGTATTCATCCCCTAGAGCTGGGTTTGTGTCACCTTACCTTACATGTGTTCATATACCTGGTATATTAGTAGCATCCACTTGTGCTATTTTTGTTTCTTGCCACATTCATGAATGCTAGTAAAGAAGGTGTTTGTCAGATCTGCAATCAAAGAGCATAACAGCTAAGTTCCCAATTGGGGATCCTTTCTTCTAATCTTGTCTGTATTTTACTTTATGTTTTGAGGAATTTGTGCTGTTTTTTAGACATGGGGGTAGTAAACACCTTGCACAGAGGTGTGCCTGCCCACTCCCAAGAAAAGGAATGGGTGTTTGCCAACTCCAGGTATCACACACGGGCTTTCTCAATAAGCACACTTTCTACGTAGGTAAATGTTAGTTACTGCCAGATTTGCCATGGATTCAGGTTTAATAACAGTATAGTAGAGCATGTAGCTCTTCAGGCTTGCCCAAGAAGAAACTCATGGCCATCTTAGGTAAGCCTGCCATGTCCACAAAGTTGCAAGAAGCTGGCAGCATGGGTGCCCCCCTCAGAAAAAAAATGATAGAGAGACCATGCACAGAAAAAGAAGTTCAAGAAATCCCCCAGAATCTGATCATTCATAAGGGTACCCCTAGACAAGGCTTGTCAGCTCCTTGAAGGTACATGAGCAACCCCTGCTCCTCGTGTCTGCAACAACCAAAACCTCCGATAACTTTACTTTAGAAGCTACCATGCCATTGGCCTATAACTCATCCCTCTGAACCAAAGACTTAACTAGCCAGTGCTGGGCAGATATCCCATGAGCAACGTCTTGTCATTAAATAAAGGGAGCTTTGATGTACCTTGGTCAACATAGAAGAAAACATTAGTGAGTTCTGAAAATCAGAACCCCTGGTATAGCTCCCCCTCAGGTTCAGGAGTTGTTAGCCCCTACCCCTACCTTGCCTCACTCAAGATTTTGGGTTAAGCCAGACTTACATGATAGCTACACACTGAGCAACAGGGTTAATTAAAGATCTCCCAGTGTGAAACCTAAGAAATTGTTAAAAAAAGCCAGCAAAAATTATCAGTTTGAGTAAAATTCACTTGCTAGCTAGTAATTGCACTGCCTGAATTCCAGCAAAAAAGTGTGGAGAAAATCAGGCTGAGAAGTAGAAGGAAAAAAACTCTGGCTAGGAAAAACCTTGCAGCTGTTCAGCAAAAAAGTAGTATTTAAGTTTCAGCTTTAGTACCAATGACATCTTCCAGTGATTCGGAGGAAATATAAATCAAATGTTTTAAACAACTGAGGCAGTAAATAACTGCCTTATAAAAATCAAATGACAAAAGGCTGTAAAAAAACAGAAAAAGCTAGTAGCCATTCAGTGATCTGATAAAACTAAAGAAATTAGAGATTGAAATGAAGGAAAGACTCTCTGAACATGAGACTTCCCAAGGAGAACTGTTTCAAAAATAGTGTAAGAAGATGGAGCGAGCAGGGAGGGGAAAACAAAAATAATGAGGATCCTATTCACGCCTCCGCTCCGATCCAGTCTGACCACTTTAGTGCTCCAGCCTCAAGCCCTGCCATAGTCTTCCCTTCCCATAATGCCATATTCCCCCTAACTATCTCAGAGCTCATTTGTCACCTTTCAGAGGAGCAGCCTGATCTCGGCAGGTAAGTGCTCTGCCTTCTTATTTGTTAGTATTTTCCCATTATTGATAACTAGTTTGTGGCCATTTGGTGTTTTTTTTTTTTTGCGCTAATATTTAGAGTTTATTTAACTCTTCTTTGTTGGCTTTGTTGCCATCTTTCTTCCCATTTACATCAGTCTGTCCATTAGATAGTTGTGGGTGTTCTGGTTATCATTAGCTTGTAGTTCTATTTCTGTTTTTCTTAAGACGGCTGATTATATTTGTATCTCTGTAAGTGTAGTTTATTACGTAGTGTTTAGTACTCCTAGAGTTGTCTTAAGGTGCTGTGTTTACCATGGAAAAGACTACAAGTTTTAAGAAGTGTTCCAAGTATGGACACAAGATTCCCCTTCAGGATCTTCACAGTGTCTGTTTCGTCTGTTTGGAGGTCTCTTACCTTAGTGCTTTTTGTGCTGCCTTTGGTCACAGGATACTTGCTGACCAGAGGAACAAGCTCATTGTAAAAAGGGCTTCTTCCTCCAGATCCAGAAACAACAAAAACTAAAATGTGTGGTAATAAAGTCTCTTAAGTCTAAAGACTCAAATCCAAGAAAATGTCCAAGTGAGTCTTTGGTTCCACCATCTTTAACTCCCAAGGTTCTGAGAATCAAGGAACATATTGCTCAGACCTCTACCTACTCCCCTTTTCCAGATCCGAAGGCAGAGGTTCCGATAAACATCCATGATTTTCCTTAGAAAGTAGAATGACCAGCTTCAAGACCTTTATTTTTTCTCTGTATAAGATCCTTCGGGTCCTAAAAAAGTACTTCAGAAGTTGACTTGTAGCTCATTCTACAGGAGCTCCTGAAGACTCAGATCAAGATGGAGGTCATCGCAACTCCCATCAACTCTAAGTTGATAGTCTGTTTCCATTTCACCCCTATCCAGGCACTCTCACCGGTCCATCTTTCAACTCTGGTTCCTTCGAATCCTTACTGTCACCCAGATCCTGTAGCCTTGGAATTCTTGATACTTGATTCAACAGCTCCTGGAGTTTTGGATCTGACTAACTGGCTCTGGGCTTCTCAAATCCGGTGTCAGTCTTGGAGCCAAGGACCCAAGTGGTGCCTCCAGTGTTTTTTTTCTGAGACGTCTGCCTTTGAGGCTACAGGTCCGATTTCCTCCGTAGTGTTGGTCACTCAGGTAGATCCAAGGATTCTTCCGGAGTCTCTTTCACACTCTTCTCTGGAGAAGCTAGATAAGACCATGGGTTTGGTGTCTTTGGAGCCCTCAGAGGTTGGTGCAGCTTTCCAAGTATTCGGGAGTATCATTTTTTCACCACATCAGTCAGATCCACAGGTTCTACCTGCTATGGTTTCCCCCCTTGACCCTCACTTTATTGTGTTGGTTCTACAAAAGCTTCCTATAGGCAGGTTCATTCTGTCGACCACAGACATCCTACCCTGGTGCAGACACAGTCCCTTGAAGACTCAGGAGCCTCATCCTGTGAGCCACCTAAGAAGAGGGCATGCAAGAGGAGGCATTTAGACTCACCTATAGAATCTGTTCCCTCAGATGTTGACTCAGGTGATGGAGAGGGCTCCCACAATCCCCTTCAGAGGACGCTTCCTTTGGAGAGATCCTGGAATTCATGTAGCAGAAGGTTTCTTGACCGAGCCTTCAGTTTTTTAATTTCTCCAAATCTTTTGGGTTTCTAATACCTTGATGGGAATGGACCCCATTCCTAAGTCAAAGTTTGATTAAAGCTCATGAAATTAGTATTTTTTCAATATTTGATATCAGCCAGTAGTGTTCTTTGCAGCACCCTCAGTGTACCCGTTAATAGTTACAAGTATTGTTAACATATATAAAATGATTGTAAATTCTTTTTTTTATAAGACCTGATGTTCTTCGTGTTTCACTGTTGCAGTCATCACATTTGGGTTATCCCTTCTAGGGTAGCCCTCAGCCGGCCCGAATACCAGAAACTTAGTATTTCTGCGTTGGTTACTGTCACTTGACGACTGATGTAAGGTTGTTAGTAGTATAAAGTAAGGCAGCCGATGCCATTACATCAGTCTTTCTTGCCGTGGAGCCCAAAGCAGAGGCAGTTCACATGAGTGCCGGTCGGCCGCAACCTGGGTTTTCCTCTACTGAATTGAAGTTGAAGTATTCTAAAGCTAAGTATCCCATTGGGGATCCTTTTTACTTGCACTAACCGATGCCAGAAAAAGTTAATAATTGTCTTGCCTGTGTAAAACAAATACCACACTGAGACTTCCACTTTACTGCGTCACTTGTTTAGGCCCAGACAACGACGTCCCTCGTTGCTTCTGTGCTTTGTTCAGTGCCAGAACTCTCGGTCTTAGGGCCCTTATTGTAGCCAGATATTTTCGCTTATAGTCCTCAAATTCTGATACGTCTTCATTAACCCATCTGACAGCAGATCTTCCGGAAAAGCGTAAAGATAAAGACAGAGACAGATCGCACAGGTCCAAACCTACTGACAACGCTTCCGTTAAGCTAGTCGTCAGTTCTCTGGTACTCAGTGAGGCACTTTCACAGCCCCTGATGCTTGCTTCTGTTGATGCGCAGGCCACTACTAAGACCCTTTCAGAGTCTGCTATGCCGCAAAACTCTTCTTCGACTAAGGATCCTGCAGTTGTCTCAACCTTGGATAGGTCCGGAGCCGCTGAGCAGATGCCGGCTTCCCAGGAAGTGTTTCGCACTATCGAATCTCAACACAAATGTCTTCTTCCATGACTACCGTTCTTTCTAAAACTACCGAGTTTCTTAGGCCCAGGGTACGAACCACACCCAAGAAACCGACGACCCAGTCTCGGGCGTCTGCTACCTTGCCTCAGTCTCAAATGCTCAAAATGGCAGAAGACCTTATCATGCTGATCAAGGGAAGCCAAGATAGTCCCCTCCAAAAGGAAAAGAGATCTGTCCCCTGTAGTTTTGTCTGAACAAGAGTCAGATGAATCTGATGCATCTGAATATGAAGACATCCAACCGCTCTCCACTTATGAGGATTCTGATGCAGATGATTCCATTCCTGGGGAAACCCTGCATACCTTAAGGGAGCATTTCCAATGAAAGAGTCAGGACTACCCTCAGTCTAAAAAGAGTCTCAGGGAATTCCGAGATCTTCCACAACACAGACCCTTGGTCATCCCCATAGTCCTAGATGTTGTGAAGGATGTTTTCCTCGAATCCAGCTTAACTTCTGATGCCCTTCCTCCTGCTCCCAGAAAACCAGACAGGTACTATAGAGTCCCTGACTCACACAAGTATCTTTTTAAAATCCTACAACTGACTCTGAGGTCATTTCTCAAGGACCAAAAGGGATTAAAACAACCTCTTCTAAGAATCCCACCCCCTCAGACAGGGATTCCCAAGCATTGGACAGATGGGTTAAGAAAGTATACACCTCAGTTACTCTTGCTATCAGGGCACTAAATTGCCAGTTCCATATGCTGAAATTTCAGCAACATGCCTTGGAACTCCTTAAACAACAAAATGTCTTCCTTTCCTGCTGGGCAGAATCTAAAGATTTAAAAGGTTAATGCATTCTGCAAATCAAGTAACTAAACACACCTTGCACTGTGGTTTTGATGCCCTAGAAGCGTCTTGCAGGGCAGCAGTCACTGAATCTGTCATTAGAAGGCATGCATGGCTTAAGGAACAGCCCTGCCAGAGCATGTCAAATCTAAATTGTTGGATGCTCTTTTGCACAAAGATAATTTATTTGGCACTAAGGCAGAAGAGGTCTTAAAAATGATGGAAGAAAAAGCAAAATCTATGCAAACAGTTAAACATTTCTTGCAGGTCCAGTCCCCTAGGTTCAGCAGGCATTGTCCTTCCAAACACTGGTCCTTTCCTGCTCCCAGTAAACCGGCCCAGCCTAGGCCCCGTGGAAGCAGACCCCCCAGACAGCAGCCCCAGGGAATCCAGAGATCTAAGCAGTGGACTACCCCCACTTCAAAACAAGGGAGTTCTAAGCCACCCCTTATGGTAAGAACTCACAGTGACTCACCTCCTCTATCCCCTCCCTCTGCCCACCTTCACTTACCCCTAGGAGAAAAACTCTCCTTTCTCTCAAGCACCTGGGCCACCATTACCAAGGACCACTGGATTCTGAACATTGTATCTCAGAGATACAAATTTTCCTTCCACACCCAAAAGGGTTCCTAGATTTACCACCAAATAAAGTGGGCAGAGACTCAAAAGCAAATCCTTTCCCTGCTCTCTATGAGGGCAGTACAGCAGGTTCCTGCAGAACAGTTAGGCCAAGTTTTCTACTCCAGACTTTTTCTGGTGTCCAGAAAATAGGGCACCTGGCATCCCATCCTCTATCTATACATTCTAAACACCTTCCTGGTGATCCCAAATTTCAAAATGCTTACCTTCCAGCAGCTGCTACCCATGCTCTCGAAGGACATTTGGCTAGCCACTCTAGATCTAAAAGAGGCCTACCTCCACATTCCTATCAGGGAGTCATGCAGGAAATACCTACGCTTCAGGGCAGGATCTCAGCACTTTCAGTTCTTTGCTCTTCCCTTTGGCTTATCTACTGCTCCCAGAGTTTTCACAAAATGTCTGGCTCTGGCCATTGTTTTTTGCAGACAAAGAAATACTCAGATTTACCCATATTTAGATGACTGCCTTATTCAGGCAGACAGCCAGAAGAAACTGCTCAAGCACCTGACCTTTGTAAAGACTCTACTAACCTCCCTAGGGTATAAAATCAATGAAAAGAAATCCAAACAGGTGCCCACCCAAAGGATAATCTTCCTGTGAACAAGTCTGGACACAGCTTCCCAGATGGCATTCCTTACTCCAGAAAAACAAATTTTCCTGACAACCTACTTCTCTCAACTAGCCACCAGGCCCCAGCTAACTGCAAGGAAGATCCTGCAAGCTCTGGGGTTCATGGCATCTTGCATACTACTCATTCCATATGCCAGACTGCATATGAGGAAACTTCAGTGGTACCTAAAGAGCATGTGGTGCCAACACTCTCAAGACCTGGAAACTCTTCTACCTATAATTCCTTGCCTCAGAAAAGATTTTCTTTGGTGGGCAACAGCATGCTCCCACAACAAGGGAATGCCTTTCTCCCCACCCCACCCCCGCTGCCCAGACCCTCACCACAGACGCATCAGACTACAATTGGGGTGCACGCCTGGACGGCAGATGTATTCAGGGACAATGGAGCCCACAGCAAAACCCTATGCACATCAATCAATCAAAAAGAGATGATGGATGTGCAGCATGCTTTGATAGCTTTCAAGCCCCTTCTTTCTCCAGGGGCTCTTCTGATCAAAACAAACAACACCACTGTGATGTGGTATATCAACAAGCAGGGAGGGACTCACTCCTACCCTCTATGCAGGCTGGCCATGACCCTTTGGTACACAGGCTCTGCCAGGCAACTACACCTGTTAGCACAATTCCTACCAGGCTCTCTCAACTCTCTGGCCGACAAATTAAACAGAAATCTTCTGGACCCACATGAGTGGCAATTCAACAGAAGTACCTTCACCCTAATAACTCAGAAATGGGGAGCCCCAAAGGTCGACGTCTTTGCCTCCCACCCCAAGCTTCATCTCAGCAAATTCTGCGCCAGGGTGCATCACTGCTTGGCTTGGAAAGTGGATGCCCTGTCCTTACCCTGGGTCAATCTATCAGTCTGTGCCTTTCCTCCCCTACTTCTCATCCCCAGGGTACTGCTCAAAATAAGGGAGAAAAAAAACAAGGACCATTCTTATAGCTCCAGACTGGCCCCAGCAGCACTGGTACCCCTTATTGCGCAGGCTGTCCTCGCTATCCCCATGGCATTTTCCTCACATTCCAAACCTCCTGACCCAGAGGGAAGGGGAATTCATGCATCACCAATTACAGATATTCAATTTGGCAGCTTGGCTTATTCCCTAACCCCGAACCAGTCTGCCAACCTCAGTAAACAGGTTCTGGATGTTATCCGTGAGGCCAGACATCCTAGCACTAGATAGTCTTGTGCTGATAAATGGAAAAGGTTCTGCACCTGGAACCAAGCTAAGGAAGCCAATACAGCACAGCCCTCCCTCCATCTCATCCTGGATTACTTAGCTGACCTACTACACAGTGGCCTCTCTTTCTCCTCTATAAAAATTCATGCCTCTGCTATTTCTGCTCATTTTCCCACTGAGCAGCCTCTTTTCGAGCACACTTTGATCAAATAGTTCCTAAGATGGGCTAGCAACTTGAGGCCACCCAGAAGGGCACCAACACCAGCTTGGGACCTTAACTTTGTATTGGAAAAGCAGAGCTAAAATTTCTCTCCTGGAAGACAGCATTTCTTCTGGCCATCACTTCAGCCAGAAGAGACTCTGAGCTACAGGCACTCATGGCTGTGGAACCCTTCATCATCTTCAGTGCAGACAGGGTATCCCTCAAAACTAACCCATCCTTCATGCCCAAGGTGGTGTCCAGTGTGGCTCTCAACCAATCCATTCATTTGCCCACCTTTTTTCCTAATTCCCCAGAACAAAGGGGAAAGGATTCTTCACTCTCTAGATGTGCACAGACAGCTCAGATTCTGTCTAGACAGGACTAAATCCTTCAGAAAGTCTGATCAATTGCTGGTTAGCTTTGCTACAGGGGCAGAAGGCAAAGCCATCTCCAAACAAACCGTTTCCAAATGGGGAGCACACTGCATCCATTTCTGCTACAAACAGCATGGAAAGCCTCCCCCCACTGCAGCTTTCCTCAGAGGAGTCCCCACCAGGGACATACTGAAGGCTGCCACCTGGACATCTGTTCACACTTTTACTAAGCATTACCATCTACCCCTCTTCTCCAAATCTAGGGCAGGGTTTGCCTCTGCAGTCTTGCAAGGCATCCTAGCCAGCCCCTAGTTTCATTGACTGCCTCCACCCTTTTCCTCAGCTTTGGGAATTAACCCAAATATGATGACTGCAACAGTGAAACACGAAGAACATAGTGCAGTTGTGTACACTTACCGTAAGTGTAGATGTTCGAACGTATTCACTGTTGCAGTCCTGGTTTCTCTCCCTCCACCCCCTCCCCTTTTTTCTCTTTCTCCTTCTATTACCTTTCTAACTTGTTGTTATTTCCTTAGAAGGGAATTATTGGTGGTATTTATTTTCCACTTGTGGGATTTCTTCCACCAGAACTTGGACTCCTACTTGAGGGCTCCTGAAAGGCTAGGGCAAGAAAAACTGATGTAATGGCGTCATTTGCCTTACTTTATACTACTGACAACCTGAAGTCAGTCCTCAAGCGACAGCAACCAATGCAGAAGTTCTGAGTCTCTGGTGTTCGGGATGGCCTAGGGCTACCCTGGCAGGGATAACCCAAATGTGCTGACTGCAACAGTGAATACACTCGAACATTTACATTTATGGGAAGTGTATACAACTGTATTTTGCTCCTACTACTATTGGAACTGTCTGTGTATCTTTCTTCCACATTGCTCTCAGTTTTGCCTGCAGATCCTGATACTTTGACTTTGTTTCTCTCTCTGTACGCAAGTCACTGTAGTCACTGGCAATTTCAATGATCAATTCTACTCTTGTCTTCTTTTCTTGGACCACTATATCCGGTTTTCTAGCATCTATCTTTTGAACTGTTAGTAATGGATGATTCCATGTGATGCAGACTTCATCATTTTCTATGATACTTTGTGCCTCATGTTTCCAGTGTTTTTCAGCCACTTCAGTACCATAATGTTTGCACAATCCCCAGTGCAACAGTCTTGCCATATTATTATTCCTTTCAGTATACAGTCCTTCTGCCATAAGTATGTCGTAACCAGCAGCAAGGTGTGCAACTGTTTCCAATTCGGTTTTACAAAACCTACATTTGTCTGTTTCTCCCACATGTTCAATGGACTTTATAAACCAACGTGTACTCAGCCATCTATCTTCGGCCGCCAGTATTAACCTTTCGTCTCTTGGTTTGAATTTGCCTCTCCTTAACCATTCCTGTCTTCATTCCTGATCAACACGAGGTTCTTCCAGAAGTTTTCTATACTTGCAGCTATATTTATGCTTTTTCAACATTGCTTGCCTTTTCATCTGATCCTTCACCTTATATTCTTTATTTTGTTTTTTTTTGGTTTTTTTGGCACATTCAGTTGCCTGATTTTTGTCTACTTCTTGTTTGATTTCCATTCCTGCTTGATGCAGATAAGCTTCTGCTAGATTAAGCAGAGAAGTCATATTAGATTTATTCTCCTCATGTTTCAAAACTTTCACTTTGTTTGGATCTTGTGAGGTCAGAAGATATTTGTGGAGTCCTCGATTGCAGATCTATACATATAATCAATTTCAAGGAGGTCCATCCCTCTTGCAGAATGCGGAATATATAATCTTGGTGTGCACTGATTTTTATAAATCATTTGGTAAGCATGAAGCATCCTTCTTGTTTTCTATCTAATCTATCCAACACATTTTAGGGCCAGTCAGGTCACTCCAATACTGTAAGTTAGGACTGGAAGAGCAAATTGGTTTATAGCTTGGATTTTGTTCCTAGATATCAGTGCTGTTTTCAGGATTAATTTAAGTCTTCTGAAGTATTCCTTACTAAGTTTTATTCATATTTGTTCTGTTTTATTTTTGATCCTTCATCATTTCCCAAATATTTATACACTCCTCCTTGCTCAAGTTCTTTTATATCACATTATTGTCCCAAACTGATGTTTTCCTGGAGTTGCAATTTTCCTGCTTTAAAGGTTGCTTTTGCACATTTATCAAGACCAAATGACATTCTTATATCATCTAAAAAAGTTTTGGCAACTTGCAGTTGCGCTTTCAGTTTCTCTTCTGATGAGCTATACAGTTTTAAATCAGTGACAGAGAAGGTGAGAAGTCTTTACACTTTGTTGTTTTCTAGGAGCCAGATTATAGCCATGGCCTAAGGTGTTGAGTAAACAGCTTAATAGATTAAGGGTAAGGCATAATAGTAATGGTGACAGAGTGTCACCCTGGAATAGCCCCCCTTTGAATTTTTATCCCTGGGATAACAATTTGTCCTTTATCATGGTTTAATTGCAAAGTGGTATGCCACTGTTTTATGGTCACTGTAATATAGTCGATCAGTGTGGGGTGTATCTTATACATTTTTAAGCACGCTTTTATCCTTGAATGAGGGATATTATCAAATGGTTTTTTGTAGTTAATCGTTTACATACTTAGATTTTTCCCCTTTTTACAGTTCTGCACTATGACTTTATTTAACAACAAATGATCCTTTGTTCCATATGCCTTTCTTTTATTGTCCCTTTGTTCTACTGCCATAATTGAGTTTTCTTCTAAATGACTATAAACTCTGTCGGCATCAATTCCCATGTATAGTTTATACATCGTCGGAAGGCAAGTTATTGGTCTATAATTTTTAGGGTAGCTTGAAGGTTCACTCTAAAGTAGGAGCATTGTTTTTCCTGTTGTTAGCCAGGTTGGTGTCTGTTCTGGGTGCGCATTTAAATAGTTCTTACTCAGGGCTAAATCTTCATGCAAAGATGTTAATACTGTTAGGACAAAGCAGTATTGTTTGAGGTGTATGGAATGCCTCTTACTTCCTTGGTGGTACCTCCTGCTGACAGTTTGGTAGAGTTGTCAGTTTGCAAATTTTAGCAGGAACTGGATACGTGTGAATCAGTCCTGAGGAAGCCAGACAAAATTCTCCGCCCTCCAAAAAACAGCTCCCCTGGGGTGAGGGACAGAAGACTTCATAATAATTGTGGCAGCCACCAAAAAGAGTTATCTGAAGATAGTTCCTCTGTCTGCCTGCCCCACAAGGAGTCTTGGATGATGGATAGACTGGTAAGTGGGCATATGCTACCGGCTGCTTTGCCATTTTTCTGTGGGCTACACTGCTGACATGACAAGATTCCAACAAACATTACCACTCGTAAGAATCCTAGTATGTCAGAGACACAGAAGCAGCTTCAAGCCACTCTGACAGAGATATCTACCATTACAAACCTCTCCTTGTGCCTATTCGATAATGTGATGGATGGAGCAGTGAGAGCAGTTGGAGTGGGCATTGCCATGAGACGCCACACTTAGCTGAATATGTGTGATTATGTGGATAATTTGAAAGTATCCTTCACAAACACCCCTTTTGAAGTAGGCACCCTGTTTGGTTCAGCAGTGAAAGAAGTGCTGCCGAAGAATGAACAGGATGGTAAGACCTTCTCTGCTGCAGAAGTGAAATTTGAAATTTGAGACCCTCGATGCCCTCTTAATAGTAACCAAAAGGGGCCTTGCTCACTCTGGTTATATATGTCTACGCGTCAGTATTTATTTTATATTTATTTATGTTTGAGTATTACCCAGTCAGACTTTCTCTGTAAACACTTTCAGCAGAGGTCTGGGGAGAAAAGCTCCATTTGTTTTCATTGCATTATAGTTAGTTAACATTTCTCTGTACATTTATACACGTACAGTAGTTACACTTGTACATTCTAAGATTTTACATTGGTAGAAGTTACTAAAGAGAAAGCACACGTGCAGCTTAGTGGACTGTACAGGCACAAAGTCTTAACCTGGTGATGAGCATGTGCAGGACCAGGATTGGTTAAGATGCTGTTTAAGCAGTGGTTTAAATCTCTTGAGTTTGTTGGAGAGTTTTATTTGTGTGAGGATACTATTCCAGAGTTTAGCAACGTATTGGGGGTAGAGCGAGTCTCCTGCAACATTATTTGACTTATTGCAAGGTAATAAGAATTTGTTAATAGAGTGGAGGTCCCTTGCTGGACAGTAGGGCAGTAATAAGTTTTGCAATGCAGGGCATTTTTCTGGATGATGAAAGAGTTTGTGTGCTGTAGTTAGTTATGAATATGTTAGGTAGTTGTGTAATTCAAGTCAGTTTAATTGCTTTAAGCTATGACAATGGTGGGTCCCATGACGGAGATTGGTGGCACATTTAGAGATTTTATTTAGCAGAAGGCGAGTTTCTTTCTTTGAGTACTGTTTAAGTTTGTTAGAATAAGAGTGGCCTATAAGAGAGTTGGCAGCCAGAAGGTGGTGGCTAAAGTCTTTCTTGCAGTTTCTGTAAGGAATCCATTGATCCTATAAAGAAAGCCTAGTTTCTGGGATGTAGATTTAATGGTATGCAGTATACATTGGTCATATTTGATATTGTCATCTATTATAATGTCTAGAAATTTACTGTGTGTTACAGATCTGATGTTGTCCTTTTCATTCCTCCACATTAATGGGTCTTAGATCCAATATCAGATCCGACTTTGCTGCTTTCCAAGATTTAGGATCCAGGTCTCGAGTTCCTCCATGTACCTGTAATGCACCATACCTTCCTCAACTCCCCAGATCTTGTTTGCCGAGCATTGCTTCCAGACATGATTCCAGTCTCAAGCTGGTGGTTTTGGTCAGATAAGTGAAAAGTTCTAGTTGTTAGTGACTGATTATTATTATTACTTGTTTCATCTGTTTTCACCTCCCTCCTCATAGTTAACGAAGCATCAGGGACTTTAGGTTTCCCTATTTTTTTCAGATTTTTCTTCTATCTTGGCACTTTCAAAAAAAAAAATCTTTCTAGTTAAGGTTTATTAAGATTTTCTTGGTAGTTAGCTTAACTGGTTTCTAGTTTATTGCCTTGTTGGTGCATTTTGTGTGCTATTAAATCGGAGAAACTAACTGGGTTCAAGAGATGCACTTCTTGTGAGTGCAAAGTCCCTAACTCGGATGCCCACAAGAAGTGTTTCTCTTGCCTAGATTCAGACCATTTAGATGTGGAGTGTGTGCGTCATTCAATCCCCATGCGTTAGCTGACCTCCGAAACAAGCTCATTTTAAGTGGCTAGTTACTTTCGTCGTCCACTTCTGGGGCTCAACCCCCCCCCCCTTAAGCATGCTGGCTCCAAACTCTCCTTTTTAACTTCATATGGGGAGTCAGAGCATGGCAAGAGAAAGGCTAAGGTATCATATCAGTCGTCATCTGATCCGACCACCTCCCGTAAAACTTTGGATCCGAAGACAACTTTGGATCAGTCAGTGTCTGTCCCAAGGCAAGCATCAGATCAGAAGGTGCTATCTGGTCCATCTTCCTTGGCTCTGAGCACCTGTAAGATCTTGGATCCTATTATCATTTCAAGATCCCCTGTACCCAGCATCTCCTCCTCGGATCCCAGGGCTTCGGATGGGTGGTTAGGAGCCTGACATCGGCCTTCCAGGTGGAACCAGTATCCTCAGTTCTTCCCTCGAAGGTCCTTCAAAACACTACCAAATCAAGACATGCATCCTCGACTTCTTCCCTGTCTTCTCAAAGCTTCACCAAGGCCAACATGGACAGAATGATGGGGGGAGTTCCTTAGGGCACAGATCCAGATGGAGATATTGCCATCTCCATTCCTTTTTGGATCTGTGAGTGCTCCTCTTCCTTCCATACAGACTTCTTTTCTGATCCGACCCCTGGTTTCAGAATCCCAAGAGCCTGGGTACCCGAGAAAGTTGATGTCAGATCCGAGGAAGCTTCCTTCCTCTACTCTAACTGTATCCCTGACTAGCACTGCTCTGTTTTTGTCTGATCAGAGCTAGACTTTGAGCCAAGATGTCAGCGTCGACTCTAGGGGGTTGACTTCAGCTCTGACTTTGTTGGATCTATCTCTTCCCTTTGGAGCTTTGGCCCTTGACAGGTTGTGTGCGGTTCTGCTCTCTCCCCTCCAGTAACTTCAGTTCTGAGGGAGAGAGAGGGAGCTTCTCCAGGCCCACCAGCCTTTCAGGTGGTAGAAGGGTCTTTCTCTATGATTTAGAGAGCCATCTCCTCTCTCCCAGGATCTACCCCTTCATTTATCAGATCTGAGCACTGTCCATCATTCCTGTCCCTGGATCAGCCTGTCCTGAGCAGCCTCCAGACTACTTCCCCTTGGGGATTCCCCCCCTTCTTCCGATACCTCCCCGGAAAACCACGGAGGAGGTCCCTTGAAATAAAAAGTGTAAAAGGTGGCACATAGACTCCCCTATGGTGTCCCTCATAGAGGACACAAATTTCGATGAAGGGAGAAGGATCTCCTCCATCACCACCTGAGGACATCTCCTTTGGAGACATCCGCGAACTCCTCTGCCAGAAAGGTGGATGGTCTGCCCACCCTCCCTCTTCTGAGGAATCTGTGTTCATGGAAGCTTTCAGGATGGGCCCATCTACGTCCAGGGTGCCTCCCCCCAGCGGATTAGCTGATTTGACCTAGTCTCCCACCGAGCCTGGAAGGAACCGGACAACATCGAGCTTAAACCCAAGCACCCCAATAGGTTCCTTAGTCTGCCATTGGATCGTACACATTGGGGTAAAGACATTACTGTAGATGCCCTTGTCATTGCAGCAGTCATTAAGAAGGAGCTAGCAGAGCAGAGCTCCACTGTCCATCCACCTAGCAAGGAGTCTAGAGTGTTGGACAGACATGGAAAGGCACGTTCACACCTCTGCTACCTTCTCTCTAAAGTCATTGACCTACTTAGCACACTTCACCCATCTGCAGAAAGACCTGGTTAAGGAATTATCCAACTCTGTTGTCGACATCATGTTGAAGGAGGACATGAAAAAGGTTTCACCCAACTCGCTACTCTTTCTTCCCTTGCTAATTCCTTGATGAGGTTGATTTTGCATGTGGAGGAAGGCTCCTCACGAGCAGCCGGTACAGACATAGCCATCAGGAGACATGCCTGAATGCACCTTTGTGATTTTGAGGAACTCTTCAAGGCATCATTCATTAATGCCCCCTTCGATGGGTCCTTCTTATTTGGACTGTCTATGAAAGACACACTAACCCACAGCGAGCAAGAAGGAAAGTTCCAGTCTACCATGGGATCAAGTTTTCTACTCCTCAGAGGACCTTTTCCAGGAGCCAGTGAAGAGGTAAGAAGACTTGGTACAGGAGATTGCAAGACTATTTTCAGGAACCTCGCAAGAATACTTACTTCAGAGGTAGAGAGGAGGTTTCAATGGCAGACGCTGTGCCAGAGGCAGCGGAGGGGGGGGGGGTGTCTGCAGAATCAGGGCTCCAGTGGCAGAATAGAGGTTTCAATGGCAGATGCTGCCCCAGAGATTGGGGGGGGGGCTTCCAAAGAATCATGGCTACAGGGAGCCCTTCCAGTGCTCCTGAAGTACTGCCCGACTGTCATCTCTGGAGGCAGTCGGGGGTTATCTATCCCTACACCTAGATGCCTTGACAAGAATAAACAATTCCTGGTGCTAAATATTACATCCAGAGGCTATTACATTCCCTTTTCCGTAACTTCTCCTATTCCAAGGAGGAGACTCCCAAACATTCTACCCAGTCAGAGGGAGTATGCACTATGAGAAGTTAAAAAACTTCTACAAAAAAAGAGTCATCTCACTTCTTTTTAGTGCCAAAAAAGACAGGGGACCTGAAACCTGTTTTGGATCTCAGCAGTTTGAATCATTTCATCAAGAAGTCAAAGTTCCGAATGGTTATGCTTCATTCCATCCTGCCACTTTTATGCAAGGAAGATTGGATGTGCTCTATGGATCTTCAGGATACGTACCATCATATCAAGATTGACAGGCGCTCCAGAAGTCATTTGCACTTTTGGCTGGGAGCCAATCATTACCAGTTCAGGGCACTGCTCTTTGGATTTACCACAGCTCCCCGGGTGTTTACCAGATGTTTGGCAGTCGTAGCTGCTCACCTGAGCCTAAAGGGATTCCAGGTGTTTCCATATCTAGACAGTTGGCTCCTTACTACAGTAACAAGGCATTTTCTGATATCGTCAAGGGACTGTCTAGTGAGAATCTTCAACCACATGGGCATTACGATAAATCTAGCAAAATCGAACTTGACACCTGTGCAAAATTTAGAGTTCTTAGGAACACAACTGGATTCAATGACAAGTGGCCTCCTTGCCCGTACCCTGCATTTTATCTCTGAGACAACACATTCAAGATGTACTAGAGCTCCCGCAAACACCCGCCAAGTTGGTTTTTATGGGCTGTAGAGTCAATGGGAGCTGCTATTGTTCTAGTCTCCTTGGCGAGGTTCTTAATGAGAATTCTCCAGTGGACCATAGCAGTTCAGTGGTCCATTCTCTGTCATCCACAGCTTACTCCCATAAAACTGTCTCAGATCTGCAGGAATCCTCTACAGTGGTGGCTAGAGTCACATGACCATTCTCTAGGCAGACCTTTCTCTCTCCCCCAGCCATAGCCACAGTGACCACAGATGCTTCCTGTTCTGGGAGGGGGGGCACTTCCTAGGGAAGATTGTTCAAGGCACATGGTCACCTACAGAGACCAAATTGCATATCAGTGTCTTAGAGATGAGAGCAGTCCTCCTTACGTTCCAAACCTTCCAGGACGTTCTCCCTCTGGGACAATTGTAATTCACACAGACAAAATGTCAGTAGTCTGGTACCTCAACAAACAAGGAGGAACCCGTTCTTACCCATTGTGCAGGGAGGCCATGAGAGTTTGGAAATGGGTGATATCTTCAGAACATTTTCTGATTGCAACACACATTCTGGGGGTAACCAACATTCTAGCAGACAGACTCAGCAGGTCAGTTTTACCACCTCACGAGTGGTCCCTCAAACGATCAGTAGTGAGCAAGATATTCAGCCATTGAGGCCAACCTTGTTGCAACCTCTTTGCTTCTCCCCTAAACTTTAAGTGCAAAAAGTATTTTGCTCTGATCCCCTGGAGGGAAAATCACAGAGGGATGCTGTAGTCCACGATTGGCCCCTTGGTCTCCTTTATGCTTACTCCCTGTTACCACTGATTTCAAAAGGTGTACAGATGGAACAGATGGAAGTGTTCCTTAATCTTCCTTGCTCTTTTTGTCCTCGCCAGCTGTGGTTCCCATTTCTTTGGTCTCACCTCAAGTTTCCGCCTTGGATTCTGGATCCCATACAGGATCTCGTATCTCATTCATCAGAAACACAGCTTCCAACCTTCCACATCCTCAAGCTGACCTCATGGTTTCTCCAATTCTAGTAATTGTAAGAAATTCCAAGCTCGGCACTTCATACATGACATTATCCTAGCCTCTCAGAGAGCTCTCACTAAAAAGGCCTACAATAGTAAGTGGAAGAGGTTCTCTGTTTGGGCATCAAAGGAAAACACTGATCCTTTCTCAGCACCCACATCATCTATTCTCATTTTTTTTAGCACTGGTTTTCTAGAAGGCGCTAGTATCTTCACCATTAAACTCCAGCTCGCTGCCCTATTCGGTTTTTGTGCTGGGAAGAGAAATGAATCCCTTTTCTCTTCCAGAGTATGTAAGGCTTTCTTGAAGGGATTATTTCATCCTGGACCTCCAATAAAAGACCCCCCCTTTCAAGATCTCATGGTGGTACTGCAAGGCCTCACACAGAAGCCTTTTGAACCTGCAATTTCTTGTGACATAAAATTTCTTTCTTGGAAAACGATCTTCGTAGCTATTACTTCTGCTAAGAGAATATCAGAGCTTCAAGCTTTATCAGCCAAACCTCCTTACATAATTTTTCACAAAGATAAAGACTTTCCTTAATAACATATCCTTCTTTCATGCCTAAGGTGGCCACGTTGTCTAATATTAACCAATCAGTTTAGTTGCCAGTTTTCTTCCCCAAGTTTTTGAACAAAGGTGAATGCATTTTACATCTCCTAGATGTTTACAGACCATTACATTTCTATCTCCACAGAACAAAGAGACATAGGAAATCTGATCAGCTATTTGTCTCCTTCTCAGCAAGCCAGTCAGGACCGGCAATTTCCGAAATTACTTTAGCTAAATGGATAACAGACTGCATTTCATCCATTTACTGTGAGAAAGTTATAGACTCGCCCCGATGTCCCAAGGCTCATTCCACCAGGGCTATGGCTACTTCATCCACTTTCACTTCCAGATCCTCAATTGAAGTGTGTGCTGCAGCCACTTGGCCTAAGACTCATACCTTTGTTTCACATTACAAGTTCGATATTGTTTCTAGGAGCAGCGCATCCTTTGGCTCGACCGTGCTCTGACACATCCTTCCTTAAGGGCCACCCAGGGATTACATAGCTGGGGATACTGACCCATTAGTGAGGAGAAATGAAAAGGACATCACCAGATTGAAAAGATAGGTTCTCACCATAAATAGGTATCTGTGTTGTCCTTTGTCATTCCTCCTCACGTCTCTCCCATCCATTCCCCAGCCCGGTGCCTTTGTGAAGTGTTTGGAAGAATTTGGACCCCGTGGGTTCCACGTTTGAGTCTCAGATATTTATTTTTCTGTAACTGTAGCAACATCTTTTAGTTGTAGGGCAGCAAACTTGATCTGGGAAGTTGAGGAAGGTATGGTGCATTAAGGGTAGAGGGAGGAGCTTGATACTCTGATCCTAAGTCTTGGAAGGGTCCGTCTATATTATTTTATTTATTTATTTTACATTTGTTGACCGGGCTAGTCTATCTGGAATATATGTCCATTTTCAGTAGAGGCCCGGGGAGAAAAGCTCCAGTAATTATTACAAGGTTTAAGAAGGCGTTACAATAGAAGTTATAACAAATACAATGCAGACAGCAAACCAAATAGTATTTTTTTTTTTTTTTTTTTTTTTAGGAAATTGCAAATTACAATCTTAAAACCAAAAAATACATAAACTACAACCTACGTGATGTACATATCACAATAATCATTGCAATACAAATAATCTAAACATAAATTTCATAAGAAGAATGCTAAAGTGTAATGATAGGTAAAGAAAAGCTGAAAGGGGTGTAGGGAGAAAAAATAGGGAAGAAGAAAAGTAAAGAAAAGAAAACAGAGTGAGTCTAGTTAGTACAAGGACATAGCCATTTTTATTGAGGTACCGTTTAAAAAGTGGGAGAAAAGTCTGGGATGAGATATCCGAGGGTTGTGTATTCCGTATTTTCCAAAAAAGTTGGAGAACAGGTAGTCCCCTGTTGAGTTATAGGGTATAGTAGGGAAAAAATAGGGAAGAAGACAAGAAAAGAAACAGAGTTAGTCTGGGTTGCTACAGGGGCATAGCCATTTTTTATTGAGATACAGATGTTCATCGTGCATACAGCTGCAGTCATTACAGATGGGTTCTCCTGCCGTCAGGCAGGTCCTCGGTCGGCCGAATTCCAAAGTCTAGGTCCGGCGTCGGTTGTAGTCGCTTCTTCCCTGACGTTAGTGCGACAGGGGTATAAAAGAACCAGCCGACGCCATTTTCTTCAGTCTTTTTTGCCGCGCGGTGCCCGAAGCAGAAGCAGTTTGCAAGTGCCGGTCGGCCAGTTCCTGAAATTATGAAAATTTTGAAACTGAAGTCTTCTTTAAAGCTAAGTACCCCGTTGGGGAAACTTTTCTTGCCTCAGACCGATGTCAGACAAAGTTAACAATCGTATTTCTTGTGGGAAGCAAATACCGCATAAGGATTTCCATTCCCTCTGCATACCTTGTTTAGGCCCAGACCACGACGTCTCGGGCTGTCGCTTTTGTGCTACTTTCAATAAACGCACTATTAAGCGTCGGGCGGAGTTCGCCCTCCAAAAAACGCAAGGACAAGGACCGACACGCGAGATCCGCGGCCTCCACCGACTACACGTGGTCTGGTTCTCAGCGAGGCGCCTACGCAGCCCCTGACTACCGACGACGATTCTCTGGAGGTGTCCTCTGTAACCGAGGCCGCAGGTTCCTCGGCCCACACCCTGACTACAGATACCGAAGCCACTGTTAGTGTTGAACCTCATAATGTGGACAGGTCTACCTCCACCCATGGTGTCTTCAGGCCTTCCTCTTCCTTTTCCATCAAGGCCTTTACTAAGTCTAAATCAGCCATGCACTCCAAGAGACCTGCTGCACAGGGCCCATCTCCAGGTCCCATGCCTAAAAAGCAGATGCTTAAAATGGCTGAGGATTTAATTACTCTTATCAGGGGTTCCCAACCCCCACCAGACAAAAGACCCAGAGTGGAGGTAGAATCACCCTCTTCTGTTCAGGGCTCCATTATTTCAGAGCATTCTGATGAGGAGGAACATTCTTACTCCCCTTTTGAAGACTCCGATGCAGAGGAGTCCATTCCTTCTGTATCCCCCCCAGAGGATTACTCATTCGGGGAAACCTTGCATACCTTGAGGGAACACTTCCACTGGGAAGGCCAAGATTATTCAGATTCCAAGAAAAGACTTAGGGAATTTCTTTTGCTACCTCAGCACAGGCCTCTGGCGATACCTCCTGTCTTGGACATACTTGATGATGTTTACTCGGAGGTCTGCCTTAATCCGGATTCCCTGCCTCCAGCCCCAGTCAAGCCTGATAGGTACTACAGAGTTCCTAACTCACACCAATTTCTTTACAAAAGCCATACTGTGGACCCTGAAACCATTTCTCAGGGCCCCAAGGGAATGAAGGCCTCTACTGCTAAAAATCCATTACCTTCCGAGAGAGATTCTAGATCCTTAGAAAGGTGGGGAAAAAAGGTATATACCTCCGCTATCCTAGCCATGAGGGCTTTAAACTGTCAGTTCCATATGCTTAAATATCAACAGTTTCTGTTATCACAATTGAAAAGTAAAATGTCACAACCTGAACAACCAGATTTGAAGGAGTTGCAGGATATGATGCATAGTGCAGAACAAGTGGGTAAGCACACCTTACAATGTGGTTATGATGCTCTAGAGGCCTCAAGTAGAGCTGCTGTCACAGGATCAGTCATACGTAGACATGCCTGGCTTAGGGAACAAATCTTGCCTGATCATGTCAAAGCTAAATTACTAGATGCTCCTCTACAAAAGGATGTATTATTTGGTGCTAATGCTGAGGAAGTATTAAGGAAAATGGAAGAAAAAGCTAAATCTATGCAAACTGTTAAAGATTTTCTACAGGTACAACCGCCATGTTTTAGTAGAAATTGGCCTTCAAAAAATTGGTCCTTTCCAGCCACGGACAGACCCCAAAGAGGTAGATACAGGCGCCCAAGGGGCAGAGGACAATCTCAAGGATCGTATAGAGGCAGACAATGGCAAACTCCAACACCAAGAGGTGGCGAAGATAGTTCACAGCAATACAGGAAGCAAACCCAATGACATTCCCCTTTGCATGCCAAGCAAGGCTCAAATGGCAGCACCCTTAGGAGGAAAGCTGGCATTATTTTCAAAAAATTGGCATATTGTCACAAAAGACAAATGGATCCTGGACATTATAAACAGAGGCTACAAATTTCATTTTCACACCCTTCCAAAAATGAGAGGCATGCCGAACCTGCCACAAAGTCAAAGGGCAGAGGCTCAAATACAAATTTCAAAGCTCATGGGCATGGAAGCTATTCAAGAGGTACCTACTCACGAACAAGGTCAAGGTTTTTATTCCAGACTATTCCTGGTGCCAAGGAAGGGAACAGATTGGAGACCCATGTTGGACTTATCCATCCTAAACACATTTCTACTCGTACCAAAATTCAAGATGCTCACTGTACAGCAGCTTCTTCCCATGCTGGGCAAGGGGTCTTGGCTGGTATCATTGGACCTCAAGGAGGCATACCTGCATGTCCCAATCAGACAAAGCTGCAGAAGATACCTCAGATTTCTTGCAGGTTCAATCCACTATCAATTCTCTGCATTGCCCTTTGGCTTATCTACTGCACCCAGAGTATTCACGAAATGCCTGGCATCAGTAATTGCCTACTGCAGACTTCAAGGGATACAGATATACCCTTATTTGGACGACTGCCTGATCCAAGCGGACAGCAAACACATACTTCTGGAACATCTGGCTTATGTAACACGGTTATTGAATTCTCTGGGATACACAGTCAACAAAGGGAAAACCAGGCTAACGCCATGTCAGAAAATAATTTTCCTGGGTGCCAACTTGGACACAAACACCCAGATGGCCTATCTTACGCCAGAGAAGCAGGGGCAACTAACTCAATACTTCAAGACACTAGCAAATTGCACCAGGCTTACTGCAAGGAAAATCCTACAGGCTCTGGGATTCATGGCATCTTGTATTGTACTCATCCCATGTGCAAAGTTGCATATGAGGAAACTTCAATGGTACCTAAAAAACCTATGGTCTCAACACAGTCACAGTTTGGAAACAATAATACCACTAATTCCATGTTTGCAAAAGGAATTTCTATGATGGGCTCAAGCATGCCAAAAACACAGGTCTACCATTCTGCAAGCCTCAAGCAAATCAAATCATCACAACAGACGCCTCAGACTACGCCTGGGGGGCGCACATGCATTCAGGGCAAATGGTCCCAAAAGGAAAAGCACCTTCACATCAATCAAAAGGAGATGCTAGCAGTAATAAATGCTATTATAGCTTTCAAAGACCTTCTGCATCCAGGTCAACTATTGATAAAGACAGACAACACCACAGTAATGTGGTACATAAACAAACTAGGAGGAACACATTCATACCCCCTATGCAGGCTGGCCATGTCACTTTGGAACATGGCTCTGGAATTGCACATCGAGCTTCAAGCACAGTACTTGCCAGGCATGGAAAACAATCTGGCAGACAACCTAAGCAGAAATATGACAGATCCACATGAATGGAAGTTGCATCCTCAAGTTTTTGCAGAGATAATCCAAGTGTGGGGAAGGCCAGACATAGATCTCTTTGCCTCCCACAAAAATCATCAATTAACAAAATTCTGCTCAAGGACATTTCATCCAAAGACCTGGAGAGTGGACGCTCTGTCTTTCAGTTGGACAGCACTGACAGTTTACGCCTTCCCACCTCTTCCTCTACTGCCCAAAGTGCTTTTAAAAGCAAGATCAGACAGACCAAAGATGATTCTGATTGCTCCAGACTGGCCAAGACAACACTGGTACCCGCTCCTGAGGAGCCTGACGCATTCTCCTCCATGGACCCTACCTCTAATGCCTCTTCTTCTGACTCAGCACAGCTACAAAACTCTTCACGGTCAGCTGAAAACACTCAATCTGGCCGCATGGAAGATTCCTTAACATCACAACAGATCCTAATCTCCAAGGAGGTGCAGGATGTCATTTTGGAGGCCAGAAGGCCATCTACTAGAAAAGCTTACTCCGCAAAATGGAAACGGTTTTGTGCTTGGAATGAGAAAAAGGGCCAGGATCCTGGAAAACTGAATTTGCCTCAAATATTACAGTATCTAGCTGAGCTGCTAAGCAGTGGACTTTCATTCTCCTCCATCAAAATCCATGCATCAGCCATTTCTGCAGAATACAACACTGATCCACCTTTATTCTCTCACCCACTCTTAAGACAGTTCCTCAGAGGGGCTAAGAATATAAGACCTCCAAGGAAACAACCAATTCCTGCTTGGGATCTTAATTACATTCTAGAAAAGTTAACCTTGCCTCCTTTTGAGCCAGCTGCCTCAGCAGATTTGCAATATTTGTCCAGGAAAACAGCTTTCCTTCTGGCTATTACCTCAGCTCGTAGGGTCTCGGAACTACAAGCCCTCATGGCTGTGCAGCCCTTTATCATCTTCCATCAGGACAGAGTTTCCCTACGAACCAACCCATCATTTATGCCTAAGGTGGTATCCAGGGAAGCTTTAAATCAGGCCATACACTTACCTACCTTTTACCCTAACCCTCAAAACAAAGGGGAAAGGCTGCTACATTCCTTGGACATCCACAGACAGCTGCGTTACTATTTGGACAGAACAAATCCTTTCAGAAAATCAGAACAACTCTTTGTGTCCTACGCTGCAGGAGCTCAAGGGAAGCCAATTTCCAAACAGAATTTCAAAATGGATAGGCCACTGCATACGTTTTTGTTACTCTTTTCATGGTAAATCTGTACCTGCAGGCATCAGACCCCATTCCACAAGGGCCACAGCTACCTCTGTAGCCTTCCTCAGAGGAGTTCCTACCAAAGATATTTTGGAAGCAGCCACTTGGAGTTCTGTGCATACCTTCACTAAACACTACCACCTACCTTTATACTCCAAAACTAGAGCAGGCTTTGCCACTGCAGTTTTGCAGGGCATTCTGGCTCCTCCCAGTTCCACCTAGTGCCTACCACCCCTTGCGTAGCTTTGGGATTCTACCCATCTGTAATGACTGCAGCTGTATGCACGATGAGCATAGTACAGTTTTGTACCTACCATAAATGTAGATGTTCGAGTGCTAATACAGCTGCAGTCCAGGTTTCCCTCCCTCCTTCCCCTCTTGGGATAGGCCTAGTGGCTTCACCTCCTCATACAACCTGTTTGGGGTTATTCTTTTATGATGTATTTGCTTGCAACTACTGTTTTTTGACTATTTTGCATTGCATTATATATATATATATATATATATATATATATATATATATATATATATATATCTAAAATTAGGTATTGCCTTCCTTCTGGGGGCACCTGACATCTGGGGCAAGAAAGACTGAAGAAAATGGCGTCATCTGGTTGTTTTATACCCCTGTCGCACTGACGTCAGGGAAGAAGCGACTACAACTGACGCCGGACCTAGACTTTGGAATTCGGCCGACCAAGGACCCGCCTGACGGCAGGAGAACCCATCTGTAATGACTGCAGCTGTATTAGCACTCGAACATCTACATTTATGGTAGGTACAAAACTGTACTTTTTAGATTCCTTTTAAAAAGTGGGAGAGAAGTCAGAGATGAGATATCCGAGGGTAGTTTATTCCATATTTTTCTAACAGAGTTTGAGAACAGGCAGTCACCTGCAGAGTTATTGGATATGGTTATTTTGATCAATAGTTTGTTTAAAGAGCGTAGATGTTTCTGATTATAATAAGATGCGATGAGGCAAGAGAGTATTGGAGTTTTGGTGGGTTTTGTGGGCTATTATGAGTTGTTGAAGTTCGAGCTGATTAGGAAGTTCTAGCCAACCTAGTTGTTTTAGGTTCAGGCAGTGATGGATTCTAAAAGGGGATCCTGTAGCAAATCTAGCAATATTATTGTAAGATGTTACTAGTTTATTGAGTTTTTTTTTGATAGATTGGTGTATATGGGGGAAGCATAGAGTAAAGTAGAGATTAGGTGAGTTCTAGCTAATGTAGTTCTTGCAAGTGGAGTAAGAAAGGGTTTGATTCTGTATAGGGTTCCTATTTTTTTGTTCATTGATTTTATTGTTGTGTTGATATGATTGTCAAAGTTTAGATTGTTGTCTATTGTTATTCATAATAATTTTGTAGTAGCGTCAGGAGAAATGATAGTACCGTTATTGGAACTGATTGTGAAGTGTAAGGGGATGTGCTTTCGGGTTGGTGAGAAGAGAAGCAGTTTAGTTTTCTTGGGGTTAAGTAGTAGGCAGCGATGAGAGAACCATTGGTCTACAGTGTTAAAGGCTTTTTGGCTAAGAGACTGGAGTTCTGTTTGAGAGGTAGATGTGCAGATTATAGTAGAATCGTCTGCATATTGAATACAGATAGTATTTGGGATAGCTGAATGCAGGTCGTTGATAAAGATGGAAAAAAGAAGTAGGCCTAAGATGGAGCCTTGTGGCACCCCTAGAGAGATGGGAAGATGATCAGATAGTGAATTATTCCAGTGTACCGCCTGCTGTCGGTTTTCTAGGTAAGATTTAAACCAAGTTATGGAAGGAGGATCAAGTGATAGAGAATTCAGAATGTGCAGAAGTAGTTGGTGGTTAACCATGTCAAAGGCTTTAGATAAGTCGATGAAGAGTGCAGATGAAAGACTATTTTTGTTGCGATTAAAGTTGATGGAGTTTGTAAATGAGAGCAGTGCAGTGGTGGTACTGTGGGAAGGTCTAAAACCATGCTGACAATTAGTAAGTAGGTTGTTTTGTAGAAGGTGGTTTAGTAGTTGTTTATGGATACGTTTTTCCATAATTTTAGCAATAGGGGGTAACAGTGCTATGGGACGATAGTTAGAGAAGTCATTAGAGTTTCCCCCTTTATGTAGTGGGATGATATGAGATATCTTCCAGATTGAAGGGATAGTTCCTTCATTAATAGATCTGTTTATCAGAATAGAAATGGGATAGGCAATGGCTTTAGCTCCTATTTGCAGGAACTCAGCAGGAAGTTTGTCTGCAGAGGGGGTGGTAGGTTTAAGTTTTTGGAGTAAGGATGAGATAAAGGAAGTAGAAATTGGTAGTAGATGAAATGAGAGGGGTGGATCTGCAGAAGATGGAAGTAGCTTAGAGGTATCAGGAGATAGGTGACTAGCAAGAGTTTGAATAGTATTTGTGAAGAAAGAATTGAAGGCATTAGCTGTTTGTGTGGGGTTGTCCGGGTTAGAGTCTTGTGGGTCGGGTGTGATAGATTGGCCTGGGGATAGAAGATTATTAATGCTGGTCCAGAATTTTTTAGGTTCCTTGTTGGATGTTTGTTGTAGATGAAGGTAGTAGTTCTTTTTGTCTGTCAGGATGGCTTTTTTTGTGCTGTTTCTACATTCTCTAAAGGTTTGACGGTCTGCCAGGTTCTTAGTGGTACACCATTTTGCCCAGGATTTGTTTCTGATAATGATTTTTTGTCTAGTATTGTTGGTCAGCCAGGGGGCTGGTTTGGCTTTGGTTCTGATAGTGCGAATCGGCGCGTGCTAGTCAAGGATAGATAAGAATGTGGAATTGAAGTACTATACTGCATCATTAAGAGGAAGAAATTTTAGAGGAGACCAGTTACATTGCTTCAGTTCTGTTTGAAAACATTCTGAGTTAAATTGCTTTTTTGAACATAATGTTCTGAATGTGTTTGGAAAAATTAGATTGGTTTTATGTCTAATAATATAAGTTAAAGAGTGGTCACTTAGATCGTCTGGAAGGGAGACAGTTTTATAGGTTTGTTGGGGGGTGTTAGTAAGTATCCAATCTAAAGTGGTGTCCTTGTTATTGATTTTATTAGATCTGGTAGGGCAGGTAATTAGTTGTGAGAAGCCATGTAGGTTTATGTGGGAGGTGGGGTTTGAATTATTACAGGAATTCCAATTAATATTTAGGTCACCTAAGATTAATGTTTCTTGTGGGAGATTAGAACATTCAAAATGTCAAGTGTTCTAATATCAAACCCTATGAATCGAAAATTTAAAACATCGAACATTCAGAACAGCAATTGTTTTCCTAGGGAACAGATTTGCTGTTCCAAAACACATACACACAACACAAGCACACCAAACAAACAACAATCCACACACATACACCTAAACTCTTACACCTAACCCTACACTAAATTATACATACACCACTAACTATCCACTTACCTTAACCCAAACCCTAACCCTAAGGTCTGTCACTATCGCACAGTCATCTCACCCGTGCCCTAACTCACCTACCCCGCCCTAGCCCTCACATCCACACAATCGCACACTTACCTGACCCGTGCGCTAACCCTAACTCACCTAACCCACCCTAACCCTCACTTTCACACAGTCGCACACTTACCTGAACCCGACCCGTAACTTTCCACCACAGCGCTGAAAATACCGAAGCAACAGAAACGGACAACCAAATTCTTTCCCTATTTGCTGAAAACGGGTCGATATTAGAACACTCTAAATTTTGAACGTTCGGTGTTCTAATATAGACCCATCTTGGAAAGCATTTGAGTTGCATCCAGTATCAGAGCCGAGATCCATTAATGAGGAGGAATGAAAATGGACAACACAGATACCTAGTTAGGGTGAGTACATCTCTTTTCATTTCAGTGACAGTATTATTTGCTGAGATTATGGTGAAAGATTGCTTTTGATTATGGCAACTTTTTGAGGTAAAAAGCATTAACTTAGTTTTCTTGGGGTTGAGTAGGAGCTTAGATTCTTTGATCCAGGTTTCTACAGAGGAGAAAGATTTTGGGTAATGTCTTGGAGCTTATTTATTTCTGAGGTTGCTGCATATGATTCATGTTCTGACAGAGGTCGCCAAAGCAAAGGAGGCCACTTCAATGGATGCAGGCCAAGTGTCTGGGGTGGTCTGCAGAATCAGGGTTTCCATGGGCTAGTTTTCGAACAGGCTCCTCAAAATCTCTGAAAGGTTGCCCAACTTCTCCACTCTGGAGAAAAGTCTGGGAGACGCATATCCCTCTACCCACACTCTTGGTTCATCATCACTTAAGACAAGTAGGTAAGAAAGACTGTATCCAGAGGTGATTGTATTACATTTTTGGAATTTCCTCCCTCCCTTCGATTGCCGGATGGCCAAGCCAGTCAGGAAAATGCCGCTATGCAAGAGTTTCATTCTCTTCTACAAAAAAACAAGCCGTCCAGGAAGTCCAACCAGACCAGATCGGATCAGGATTTTATTCATGATTATTTTTGGTTCCAAAGAAGACAAAGGACGTCTGGCCCATTTTGGACCCAAGTCTCCTAAACCAATATGTTGAAAAGACCCACTTTTGAATGGTCTTGATGCAATCAGTTCTTCTGTCTTCAAAAGAATGAGTGGATGTGCTGTCTAGATCTCCAGGATGCTTATTTTCACATAAAAATCGAGAAAGTGTCCAGGAGATTTCTGCCCTTCTACTTAGGAGCAATCCATTACCAATTCAGATCCTTGCCTTTCAGTCTCACCTCAGCCCCCCAGGGTATTCAACAAATACTTGGAGGTAGTAGCAGCTTATCTGTGTCTCCTGAGGTACAGGATTTTCCCTTATCCAGATGAATGGCTCCTCACAGCCTCTTCCAAGGAGTCTCTTTTGTAAGAAAAGGATTATCTGCTTGAGCTTTGTTCTTCCCTAGGCATGTTAGTCATTCTGGGAAAGTACATTCTAACTTCCTCTCAACATTTAGTCTTTTGATGTGCCATTCAGATATTAATGTAATTCTAATCTGTCTTCCTCAGGACAGGATTTCCTCCTTGATAACTGCAGTACGAAATATTTCAGAGTTTAATCTCACCCCAGCATGGTCCTTGAGGGTCTTGGGTCTCATGACATCAACAGTACTGATGGTACGACTTCTGTCCTGTCCTAACTTACAGATCTGAAGTAGGATATTCATTTGTCTGCAACCTGTGGGTTATGGATCCGATATCGGATCCGAACCGGCATAGTTTTCCAGCTATGGATCCAAGCTCTCAGCTCCTCCCCTCACCCATAATGCCCTGCTCTACCCTCATGACCTCAGATCTTGTTTGCCGCGCTGGTAACTAGATGTGGATTACATAGCTCTCAGCTAAGTAGACTTTTCTTGTTAAAAAATAGAGAATTTTTTCCTTCTTTAACAATTTTTGTGTGAAAGTTGTAGGTTTCCTATTATTATTGACTGTTTTTGGATTAATTTAATTTTCAGTAGTAATTTTTATTCCCTCCAGAGTGTGTGTGAGGCCTGTGTGCTTTTTATTGTTTAAGTTACTTTCTGTAACTTTAGGTTAGTTTATAGACTATGGCTGAACAGCCTAAGTCCATATTTTCAAAATGCTCCGAGTGTGGCCATAAGCTCTCACCGGCTGATGGCCACACTCGGTGTGTTAAGTGTCTTGGGGTTGAACACCTCACATCTGGTTGTTCCATTTGTGCAGGGTTCAACCCCAGGGCACTGAGGGAGCGGAGGTCCAAGCTGGTCTTGGCGGGTCTTTACCGGGCTCCGACCTCCGCTCCCGGGACTCCTGGCTGCAGTTGTTCCCCTGTGGCACCCCTCCTGCTCCTGGGACTCAAACTCCCGCTTCAGGACAGGAGAGGGATGCTTCTAAGAAGGACCGGAGGAGAGGCACCACTGGCGGGCCGAGACCTCTGTTTCGGCCCGCCAGCCAGCGGCTTCTCCCGGCTTCCGGTCTCCTCCTTCTCGGCTCCGGTCACCTGTGTGCTTCTCACGGGTCCTGAGGAGGAGGAGACCCGATCTCCGTCGAGGCTATCGAGGAGGCATTCCAGGCCTACCTCGGTAGCCTATCTACCCATAGCCGATGCTGATCTGGACGGATGATGAGAAGGTTCATCCAGGCCCAGATGCAGATGGGAGTGCTCTTGCCTCCCCCTCGGGGAGCTCAACACCCTTTTAAGCCTATTGCTCCTTCTCCGACCCGCTACCGGGTTGCAACTGGAGCCGAGCAGCCGGCGGGGAGGTCGGGCCGATAGTACTTGGTACCGGATCCGACCATGCGCGTCGGATCCGATCTCGGAGCCTGGATCCGAGCCGGATCCGGGGATCAGTGCTCGCCGGCGCCGTCTGTGTCGGGCGCACTGTCGCCGGATCCGAGTGCGCCGGCTCCGATCCACTCTTCGGATCGAGGGAGCCGATTGTCGGATCCTTTGGTGAGGTGGCTCCCGGCTTTTGATGTAGTGGAGAGGGCT
Organism: Protopterus annectens; assembly: GCF_019279795.1. NCBI lineage: Eukaryota > Metazoa > Chordata > Ceratodontiformes > Protopteridae > Protopterus > Protopterus annectens. The sequence continues at coordinate 60,079,027 of NC_056732.1, forward strand.
CTGTTGAGGGTCTCGGACCCCGGCACTTGCTTCGGCTCCGTCCCGCTCCCTCTGCACTGGGCCAGGCTTCCACCATCCGGCCCCTGGGACAGCCCGTTTCTGTGCCCCAAGTTGCTCCCATGGAGCAAATTGCTGCTGAGGACTCCTCTGACAGCCCCCAGAGGAGGCTCGGAGGCACATTGACTCCCTGAGTCTCTCACTGAAGACACGGACTTGGAGGAAGGGAAGGCTCCCCACGGTCACCCCGAGGATGTCTCCTTGGAGACATCATGGAAATATTAGGGGTGGTCTGCCCCAAGTCTTCCTCGGACGAGTCCGTGTTCTTGGAGGCATTGAACGGGCCCGTCTACCTCTTGGGTGTCCCCTGCCGACCCCTGGTGGACCTTATTACCACCAGGGCGTGGAAGGAACCGGACACCGTGGAGCCAATTCCCAAAAGACCTGATAGAATCCTTAGCCCGCCTCCGACAGGACCCATTGGAGTAAGGGGCCTCCTGTAGATGCCATGTTGATGGCGGCGGCCACAAAGAGGAACTGGCTCAGGAGAGTCCCTCAGTCCACCCACCGAGCAAGGAGTCTCGGATGATGGACCGCTTGGGGAAGCGGATGTTCAGTTCGGCGACCTTCTCGGTAAGGGCGCTGAACTATTTGGCACATGTTATTCGGATGCAGCGAGACCTTATTAAATGCGCTGCATCCCCTGAGTCCATTTCGGAGGAGGACAGAGCTCTGCACTCCACCAAAATGGCCACTCTTAGGTCAGTCACAAATACTTCTATGCGGCTACTCTCCCATGCTACGGAGGGGACAGGACTGGTCACTAGGCGTCAGGCCTGGCTCCGCGCCCTTCAAGGCGAACGCCTTTGATGGTTCTGCTCTGTTTGGCAAGACCGTTCGCGACGTTGACCCAGAGCGAGAAGGACGGAAGACGCTGTCTGCCGTCGGAATCCGCTTCTCTGCACCCCAGAGGCCCTATTCTAGGAACCAAAGGGTCAGAAGAAGATGTGGTTCGGAAGTCGCAACAGTCCCAGCCTGCTCGGACAACCAGTCCTTCCGTGGCAGAGGAGGACAGGGAGGCCGCCCTAGAGGCAGAGGGGCTCCCAGAAACTTCGGGTCCAGGGAACCTTTCTCTGAACGGCCCGCAGCAACCCTGAGGGTTGCCCGACTGCTCTACTCTGGAGGCAGTCGGGGGGCACCTAGCGGCATGGGAGTCCATAACATCGGACCGCTGGGTTCTCCAAATCATATCCAGGATATCACATTCCTTTCCTTCACCTTCCAAAGATGAAGTCCCTCCCAGGCGTACCACCCGGTCAAAGGGAGGCCGCTTTGGCAGAAATTGGCCATCTGCTAGAGAAAAGAGCCATCCAGCCCGTTCCCCAGACCAGATCGGATCAGGGTTCTACTCCAGGTTCTTTTAGTGCCAAAAGACGGGGAACTAAGACCAATCCTAGACCTCTCTCTTGAACCTGGCAGTCCCCAAAGAAAAATTCGAATGGTCACTCTACAATCTATTCTCCCCTTCTGGGAGAAGGCCACTGGATGTGCTCGATAGATCTCAACTACCACATCCTAATGGACAGGCGCTCCAGGAGGTTTCTCCGCTTCGGCTGGGAGCCAGTCACTACCAGTTCGGGTCCTTCCCTTTGGTCTCACCACAGCCCCAGGGTGTTTACCAAAGTACTAGCAGTGGTAGCGGCCCACCTGAGGCTTCAGGGGTGCAGGTCTTTCCCTACCTGGACGACTGGCTCCTTACAACAAGGCATCTACTTCTCTCGTGAGACTCCTTTCTCCATCTTGCTCCATTTCTGGGCATCACAATAAATACAAACAAGTCCAACCTGGCACCCACTCAGCTCTTAGATTTCATAGGGGCCAGACTAGACACAAGGAGTTTGAGCCTTCCTCACTGCGGACAGAGTTCTAAATCTGCAGCTCCAGGTGCGGGCCATTCTCCATTCATGTTCTGTTCCAGCGGAGTTGGTCCTGAGGAGGGTCCATGGCTTCGATAGCACTTCTTCCTCTTGCCAGGCTCAATATATTCTACAGTGGGCGCTGTTAGTACAGTGGTCATACCTTGCTCTCCCATGCATCATCCCATAGCGATCAGCAAGGCTTGCAAGCGGTCCCTCTTGTGGTGGCTCCGGATCTCCACGCCCATTTTGTGCTTCTCCCCTCTCGCCACGGTGACCACGGACGCCTCCCGCCTCGGGTGGGGGGACAGTCCAAGGCATTCAGAGACCTTACTGCATATCAATGTTCTAGAGATGAGAGCAGTGCTCTTAGCGTTGCTAGCACTTCAGGACTTTCTTCCCTTGGGAACAATTGCGATTCAATCGGACAATATGTCTGTTGTCTGGTACATCAACAAGCAAGGGGAACAAGGTCTTACCCTCTTGCCATGAGAGTTTGGGAATGGGCAATCTCCACCAATCGCTTTCTCATAGCAGTCCAACATCCTAGCGGACAAGCTCAGTCGCACCATTCTGACCCGTGGTCTCTCAATTGTCACGATCTTTTGCTTCTCCCTCAAACACCAAGTGTGACAGTTTTCTAATACCTCCTCCCGGAGGTACCCCAAGGCTCTGGTGCATGCTTGGCCACCCGGTCTTCTGTATGCCTATCCACCCTTGCCTCTGATGCTGCAAGTTCTTCAGAAAGCCTCTCGGTGGGTTGCAGAATGATTCTCATTGCTCCATTCTGGCCTCGACAGATCTGGTTCCCCTTCCTAAGGTCTCACTCGGTGAATCCTCCTTGGATTCTAGATCCCATTCGGATCTGATATCCCATCCATCCTGCATTCCTCCTCGAACCTGGACAACCTGAAGCTGACCGCTTGGCTGCTCCAGTTCCACTCCTGATAAGGACTCGGTATTTCTTCACGGTAAAGGCTATTTTGGTGGCGGCTCATAAACCATCCACTAGAAAGGTTTACGAAGCAAATGGAAACGTTTCTCTGTGTGGGAGCGGCAGGGCCTAGATCCCTTCACGGTTCCTCTCCCTGTAGTGCTTGATTTTCTAACCTCTCTCTTTAATGATGGTGCCAGCAGTTCCACAGTCAAAGTTCAACTGGCGGCAATTTCTCACTATCACATTGGTCAAGAGTCTAATCCTCTTATGTCAGCCAAATTGTGCAAAACATTTCTTAAGGGTACTTTCCTTCTCAGGCCCCCTATAAAGCAAGCAGTTCCTCCTTGGGACCTTTCTTTGGTCCTACAGGCCTTGACCGGCTACAGTGGATCTCAAATTCTTGTCTTACAAGACAGCCTTTTTGGTAGCCATTACATCAGCCAAGAGAGTTTCTGAACTTCAAGCTTTATCAGCTAAACCTCCTTACTTGGTAATTTATCGGACCGTGTCTCCCTCAGGACCAACCGTCCTTCCTTCCTGAAGCAAACATCAATCAATCCATTAACCTCCCTGTTTTCTTCCCTAAGTATGAAAACAAAGGTGAATATAGGCTACACTCACTAGATGTTCACAGGCAACTAAGATTTTATCTCAACAGGACAGCTGGTCATAGGCAATCCGACCAGCTGTTTATTTCCTTTGCAAAATTCAATTTGGGCAAGCCAATTTCTAAAGTTTCACTGTCGCTGGATTTCACAGTGCATTTTATTGGCTTATCAAGCGTCAGGAAGGGAGGGTGTTCATGCCCATTCAACCCGGTCAGTATCTACCTCGGCAGCCTTCAAGGCTAGGATTCCTCTAGATGATATTTGTGCAGCAGCCACGTGGGCTTCATCTCATACATTTATTTCTCACTATAAGTTGGATCTTGCATCTAGGGCATCCTTTGGCAATATCCTTCCATGATGGCCGCCCAAGATTCAGGTAGCTGGGGACTCTTTCCCACAGGTTGCAGACAAATGAATATCCTACTTCAGATTTAGAAGTTATGTACTCACCATCTGAGTAGGTGTATTCATTTGTCTGCTGGCCTTTCAGTTTCCTGCATATTCTCGATCTGAGGTCATGAGGGTAGAGCAGGGCATTATGGGTGAGGGGAGGAGCTGAGAGCTTGGATCCATAGCTGGAAAACTATGCCGGTTCGGATCCGATATCGGATCCATAACCCACAGGTTGCAGACAAATGAATACACCTACTCAGATGGAACGTTATGGTGAGTACATAACTTCTAATTTTGGAGTGATTGAATGGCCCCAAAATATGTTGGATAGATTAGATAGGAAAACAAGAAGGATGCTTCATGCTCACCAATGATTTATAAAAGTCATTGCATACCAAGATTATATATTCTTCGTTTTGAAGGAGGTAATTGATTATATGTATAGATCTGCAATGACTTCTCTGCTTAATCAGAAGCATATCGGTGTCAAGCAGGAATGGAACTCAAACCATATAAGGTGAAGGACCAGATGAGAAGGCAAAGAAATGTGGAAAATTATAGAAAACATCTGGAAGAACCTCATGTTGATAAGGAATGAATGCAGAAATGGTTAGAGAGGCAAATTCAAACCAAGAGATGAAATGTTAATATTGGTGGCATAAGATAATGGGCTTCGTACCGTTGGTTAAACAGTTGCACACCTCATTGCTGGTTGTGACATACTAATGGCAGAAGGACTGTATACTGAAAGGCATAGTAGAATTTCCATCCATCATCCAACCCAAGATTTTTCTTGAAGAGTGCTAATGAGAATCTTTGTTTGATATAGATAGGTAGTTTGTCCTAAAGTATGGGAAGTCTCTGGGACAGGAATCTATCCAGCATTTCTGTTTCATATTTGTTTATTCTGGTGACAGAAAGATGAGAGCGGCTGTTGTCGATGAGGAATCCCTTTTTTGGAGTTATTGAATGGCCCCAAAATATGTTGGATAGATTAGATAGGAAAACAAGAAGGATGCTTCATGCTCACCAATGATTTATAAAAGTCATTGTATACCAAGATTATATATTCTTCGTTTTGAAGGAGGGATGGGCCCCCTCCTAATTGATTATATGTATAGATCTGCAATCGTGGGACCTCACACACATCTGCTGACCTCACAAGACCCAAACGTAATGAAAGTTTTGAAACAAGAGGAGAATAAGTCTAAGATGACTTCTCTGCTTAATCTAGCAGAAGCATATCGGTGTCGAGCAGGAATGGAACTCAAACCAGAAGTAGATAAAAATCAGGCAGCAAATGAATGTACCAAAAAAAAACAAAAGAAAAAATATAAGGTGAAGGACCAGATGAGAAGGCAAGAAATGTGGAAAATGCATAAATATAGTTGCATGTATAGAAAACATCTGGAAGAACCTCATGTTGATAAGGAATGAATGCAGAAATGGTTAAGGAGAGGCAAATTCAAACCAAGAGATGAAATGTTAATATTGGTGGCATAAGATAATGGGCTTACGTACACGTTGGTTTACAAAGTCCATTGAACATGTGGGAGAAATAGGTTTTGTACAACGGAATTGGAAACAGTTGCACACCTCATTGCTGGTTGTGACATACTAATGGCAGAAGGACTGTATACTGAAAGGCATAGTAATGTGGCAAGACTGTTGCATTGGGGATTGTGCAAACATTATAGGTTCATAGGTAGGTACTAAGCTATTGGCCCTAGGGCCTATCTAAGCCTAGCCAAAAAGGTAACCCTGGCTTTCGCCACCCAAGAAAATTATTTACCTGTGCCCCTGTCAAGCAGAGCCACAGAAGTGATCCCCAGGGTGAATTTCCTATCTCCCATCCAATCACCAAGATTTTTCTTGAAGAGTGCTAATGACAATCTTTGTTTGATATAGATAGGTAGTTTGTCCCAAAGTATGGGAAGTCTCTGGGACAGGAATCTATCCCTCCAGCATATTCTGTTTATTCTGGTGACAAGGTTTAGGTCCCTAGAGCGTGTAGCTCGGAAGGATTGGGATTTCTTTAAGTGGAGCATGTCCAACAGCTCTGAGTTTGACATAGCTTTGTATGTTAGACAGAGATCGCCTCTGAGTAGGTGATATGTGATGGAGTAAAGCTGGAGATTTTTGAGACGGTCTGCATAAGGCATCTGTTTGAGGCCGGTAATCCTCTTTGTGAGGTATTTCTGCGGCCTTTCTAGTTGTTGTAGTTGTCTTGTGATGTACATACCAAAAGTGGCGTTGTACTCTATAATGGGTCTAATGATTATGGTATTGAAGTAGTTGAAAACATGAGCCACAAAGCATCATAGAAAATTATGAAGTCTACATCACATGGGATTGTCCATTACCAGCAGTTCAAATGGTAGATGCTAGAAAACCAGATATAGTAGTCCAAGAAAAGAAGACAAAAGTAGCATTGATCATTGAAATCGCCACACCCAGTGACTATAGTGTCTTGCGTACAGAGAGAGAGACAAAGTCATAAAAAGGATTTGCAGGCAGAAATGAGAGCAATGTGGAAGAAAGATACCCAAATAGTTCCAATATTAGTAGGAGCAACGGGTCTTATAAAAAAGGAATCTAAAATCATATTTAGATATGTTACCAATACACACAACTCCATACAATTGCAAGAGGAATCATTACTGGGCACATTGCAGGTGCTGCGAAGAGCACTTCTGGCTGACATCAAAGACTGAAATAATACTAATTTCATGAACTTTAATTGTACTTTGACTTAGGAATTGCCATGGTATTAGAAACCTAAAAGATATGGGGAAATTAAAAGTGCTACAGTTTGCTTATTACCACTTGAGGATTCTCCAGTGGTTGCTTCTATCACAGTGGTCTTAGAAGTACGATTCCCTTTCTTATCATGTTATACTGTCTCAGTCATGCAGAACTCATCTGAACTGGTCACTTACTTCTCTACTGGCTTCCACAGGCAAGACCCCTCCAGGTTCCCTCCCCAGTAGCAACTGTGACCATGGTTACATCCTTCCTCGAGTGAGGGACATTGCGGGGGGAGAATGGCTTCACATATCTTAGAGAAGAGGGATGTTCTTTTTGTGTTGAGGGAGTTACAGGACTGTCTTCATCTAGGAGTGATAAACATATAGACAAACCTTATCTATTGTCGCAATGGCCTCTCACCAGTCTGAGGGGAGCACACATTCCTGGAAGGTTCAGTAGTCTAACAGACAGGCTCAGCAGAAAAGTCCTGTTACGTCATGAGTGATCCCTGAATCCAGCAATTGCTAAGGAAGTCTTCAACCACTGGGCTAAACCCACCCACAACCTATTTGCAACTCCCCAGCACACAAGTGCAGTTATTTTGCTGTGCTGCATCAGAGGCACACTCCAAGGGACACACTTGTCCCATCATTGGCCTACAGGGTTACTTTATGTCTATCCCCCAGTTCTGCTCATGACCAAGTTCAATACAGGAAGCTATTTGTTGCAAGCCAACAGTCATCGTCATAGCCCTGTTTTGGTCCAGACAGATATGAAATCTCCTCCTCGAACCTTATGTGAAGGATCCCCCTTGGCTCCTCGATCCACTACCAGATCTCATCACTCACTCCTCCAGAAAGCCTTATCTAATGTTCCCAACTTGAAGTTGACTACTTAATGTCTCAAATTCTAGTGATGGCAAGTGATGCTTCTCTTCCTTTTGATGTGGTCTGTGTGTTCACTGCTTCCCAGTAGTCCTCTATGCACAGGGTTTATTCCAGTAAATGGCATCTTGTTCCTTATTTCATGTTGGCTTTCATGAATCTTCTATGGCTTCTCATTGACAATGTAAAAGCCTTTTAAGGTTACCTTCCAGTTACGATTGCGCATAAAGGATCCTGCTCTCCCATGGGACTTAACCTTCCTTTTAGAAGCATTATAAAAACCTTAATTTGAACCAGTAGCATCTGCAGAGTTAAAATTCCTTTCCTGAAAAACATAATTTGTAATGCCTTTCACTTCAGGTAAGATTTCAGTACTGCATGCCTAATCCTTGTTTTTTCCTTACATTGTGTTTCACAAGGGCAGGTTTACAATGAGAACTAATCTCTCCTTTGTTCAAAAAGTGGCTACAGACAGCAATCTCTCACAATACATACATCTTCCATTGTTCTTTCCAAACTACCAAAGTAGTAGAGAATGCATATTATGTACATTGTATGTGCACAGGTAGCTTCATTTCTATCTCCATAGGACAACTCACTTCAGAAAAGATGAGAAACTTGTTTGTGCCCTTTGCTCAGAATAAGCGGGGGGAAAAGGTTTCTAAGATTTCCTTGTCTGGATGGTTGTCTGATTACATCTCCTTTACTTCTCACAACAGAACTTTTCTGTCTAAGCCCAGAGCTCATTCCACTAGATCCATGGTGGTTTCTATAGCATTCTTCAGACCTCTATCATTGGATGACATTTGTCAAGCAGCCACATGGTCTTCTGTTCACACCTTTGTCAAGCATTACACATTAAGACAGCATTTCCAGAGCAAACACTTCCTTTGGAGCCTCCATTGTGAAAGGTCTCCTGTCTTAAGGCCACCTGATAATCACCCATTTGGGGATTTTGACCCATATGTCAGATCAGACTGACTGGGTGACTAGGATACGAACGTTATGTACTTAATATAACAGTAAAGCCTATCATCCAAATCCATCTGATACAATGCACCCCCTCTTCCCCCTGCCAGTCTGAGGGACCGAAAGGATTTTATTCCCGAATCAGACACTGTATATGTGCTTTAAGATCAGGCACCAAACTCGATCTGAGTTAGTCAGGGGAGAGCAGGGCATTATGGGACAGGAAGAGTTTGGAAGAGCTCAAAGCTAGTGTACTAAATTGTCTGGAGTGGATTTAAGTGGAGGCTTTAGGACCCACTTGTTATGTCAGACAGACTGGGATGATGGGCTCTACCTTTATGGTAAGTACATAACTTTTGGTTTTCTGTTATACCAGAGAAGCTGGTTTACTTAGAAAAGCATGATCATTTGTGTTATGTGGAGCTGGACTTGGTTATTATTAATGAAATGATGTGTGTCCTCCATGAGAGCTACATAAAAAGTATTTAATTTTATCATCATGGAACAATCTTCAGCATTATAGTGGGACATCCACTTTAGCCAGTTGAGATGAACTAACTTAGATCAAAAACAGGACAAACTTTTTGTATTACCAGGCAAAGTAGATCAGACATCATCTTTGAGTGCCGCAGGATACCTCCCTCATCCCAAATGAAATGGATTAACTTAAAGTTGAAAATTTGATAAATTCTCTAGCGTGACAGATAAAGTACACCAGATGTTATTTGTTTTACATCTGTTTTGGCATCCAGCATGGAAGGTGCCATTGTTCGCACTACTTATGTAGCAAACAAGACTGTTCAGAAAGGCTACTGTTCCAAGTTTAATTGCATTCAAAGGAGAACGCACACAGAATGCTAGCACCTCGGCTGTGTAGCCTTCAAGGAGTGTAAAGTAAACTTACAAACATAAGCAACTGTATGTAGGTGTATGTATATGTATGTATATATACACACATATATATATATATATATATATATATATATATATATATAGAGAGAGAGAGAGAGAGAGATGAGATAGACACACACACCAATAAATTATCTAAATTGGCTCTTATACATATATATATATATATATATATATATATATATATATATATATATATATATATATATATATAAAATCCGGCTGATACAGACATCCTCCAGAAGGGTCTCACTGAGATGGATACCTGATGTCAAAATCATGGCCTCAAGCTAAATGCCTAAAAGTGCATAGTCATCCCCTTTGGAAAAAACAAAGTACCCGCGAACTACCACATAGGTGGTAGTCCCCTAAATACAGAAAATGTAATAAGGGATCTGGGGACCCAAGTCGATAGTAATCTCCTTTGATAATCATATTGCCAAGGTGGTTAGAAAAGCCTTCTATGTGGCCCACCTAATCACAAAAGGGTTCACATCTAGAACAAAAGAGGTTATTGTGCATCTCTACTCATCACTCCTCAGACCCATCATAGAGTACAACACCCCATTTGGGATGTACCTTACAAGACACCTGCAACAGCTGGAAAGACCACAGAAGTACCTCACGAAGAGGATTACTGGCCTCAAACAGATGCCCTATGCAGCCTGACTGAAGAAACTCCAGCCATACTCGGTTGCAGACCTCTTACTCAGAGGTGATCTCTGCCTGACAAGGCCATGTCCAACCCAGAATTGATGGACATGCTCTACTTAAAAAAAAAAACAAATCCCCGAGAGCTACAAGCTCTAGGGATCTAAACCCCCCAGTAAGGAAACCTCCATCCCCACCCTCCAGTAAGGAAACCTCCATAAAAAACTTCTCCAAAGCCAACTTCATGCTACTCAAGTCAGAAGTGACAAACTTCATGACACCCATGCAGATGGGAACTGAAAGTTTGACTGCTGAATCCTACACTAAGCCACTGTATGAGCACATCCACTCATGCATGAATCGTGCCATCCCAAATAGAACCAAGATGCTCTCGTCCAAAAAAAGGAAGCCAATCTGGTGGTCCCCTGCCATAAACAAACTTTACAACAAAAGGAAGAAACTGTTGCAGAAAAGAGGAAAATCCCAGGATGCAAAACCTTTTTTACCAGCCTCAGTAAGAAACTGAAATCCCTCATAAAATCCTCCAAAGCTAGTTATGAAAATAAAATTGCCAAAGATTCCAGAGACAACCACAAGGCATTCTATAGCTATGTCAAGAATCTAAATGGCAATGCTCAGATCTGCTCTGAGCTAAAACAGAATGGCATTAAATATACTGATCCCAAGGATATTGCCAATATCCTGGCAGATCGATTCAGTGCCAACTTCACCCCCCTCTCACCCCCTAAATGGCCCATCTCAGTACTGGAAGATTGCCAAATTCCGGTAATAACGGCCACACAGGTACAAAACGCACTCTCCAAAGCTAAGAATACAGCATCCATGGGACCAGATGACATCCCGGGCTGTGTACTACATGAACACTTCAGGTTTCATGCCGACTGAGTGGCACAGAGCTACAGTTTTCCCACTCCACAAGGGGGGATCCACCCTGGATCCCGGAAACTACCGTCCCATCAGTCTGACAAGCCTTATCTGCAAGGCCATGGAGCGTATTATCATGGAACTTATAAACAAAGACATTGGCAAACTTCAAACACTGGACCTCACCCAGTTTGGGTCATGAAGGGCCGATCTTGTCTCCTGAACCTGACTGACTTCTTCAAATCAGTCTCCAGAGCCATGGACAAAGGTAAGGTGGTCCACACAGCCTATCTAGATCTTGCCAAGGCCTTTGACACCATCCCCCACTCTGGAATCATAGATAAACTTACTAAGCTGGGCATAAATCCCTACATCACTTGATGGGTTGCCCACTTGCTTACTGATAGAACCCACACTGTAAAAGTAGCCAACTCCAAATCCAGCTCCAGACAAGTGACAAGTGGAGTACCTCAGGGTTCAGTCCTGGGACCGCTCTTGTTTGGCATCTACTTCTCTGAAGTACAGGCCAACACTAAGGGACTCTGGCTAACAAAGTTCGCAGATGACTGCGAACTGGGAGCCATTATTGAATCCCCAAATGATGTGGATACTGTACAAAAGGGTCTTACAGAAACAGATACTTGGTGCCAGAGCCATGGGCTCAAGCTCATTGCCAAGAAATGTATAGTTATCCCCTTTGGGAAAAAACATGTATCCGTGAATTACCATATAGGTGGCAGTACACTAAACACCGAAAGTGTGATAAGAGACTTAGGGACACAGGTGGACAGTGGTCTCACCTTCGATAAACACATTGCCACAACAGTCAGGAAAGCTTTCTATGTGGCACACCTCATCACTAAGGGCTTTTCATCTAGAAAATGTACTCATGTACTCATTAAACCCATTATAGAATACAACGCCCTGTTTGGTATGTACCTCTCAAGACATCTGCAACAACTGGAAAGGCCGCAGAAATACCTCACTAAAAGAATCACAGGCCTAAAGCAGATGCCCTATGCTGACCACCTTAAAAAAACTCCTGCTATACTCTGTCGCATATCGTCTACTCAGAGGCGATCTCTGCTTAACATACAAGGCCATGTCAAACCCAGAGCTGTTGGACATGCTACACTTAAAGAAATCCCAATCCCTCAGAGCCACACGCTCCAGGCATCTAAACCTTGTCATCACAATAAACAAAACATGCTGGAGGGATAAGTTCCTGACCCAGAGACTCCCCAGACTCTGGAATAGGTTGCCCATACATGTCAAGCAGAGTGCCTCTTTGGCCCTCTTCAAAAGGAACCTTGACGATTGGATGGGAGAAAGGAAATTCACCCCGGGGATCATGTCAGTCGCCCTGCTAGACATGGGTCCAGGGAAGAAATAGCCAGTGAATTGTTATGGCTAGGCTTGTATAGGCCCTAGGGCTGATAGCCTAGTACCAGCTTATGAACCTCACCACAATGATAAATATGACATGCTGGAGGAATAGATTCCTGTCCCAGAGACTCCCCATGCTTTGGAACAGGATTCCAATCTACATTAGGCAGAGCCCCTCACTAACATTCTTCAAGAGAAACCTTGACGAGTGGATGGGAAATGGAAAATATACCCCAGGAATCACTGCAGTGGCTCTGCTGGACAGAGGTACAGGGAAGTAATCTAAGGGGGTGGCGAAAGCCAACACATTCTGGCTAGGGTTACAGATGCCCTCAGGCAGATAGCCTAGTACTTCCCTATGAACTTAAATAATTAATAGATAATTAAATCAGATGCCTCCATTTACATTCAGTGTTAAGACCCCAAGGATCCTTGGTTGTATGCTAGACTGTTCAGAAAGTCCATTCTGAAAAAGTAGCTCTACAATTTGTCTGCTTGGGAAGGATGATGCCCTGAAGCTAGTTGTCTTCAGTGATGTCTTCCATGGAAAGCTAACTGATGGTGAAACTTAACAGGAGCTTTTGATTATTTTGATAGGAGAACAATGAAAATTATCATCCCTTTACTGGCACTCAAAAAGAGTTAGATGAATAATGCACAGTGCACTTGCGGTAGAGGCTCTCGCCATGTTGGATAACCTTGACTAGGCCCTTTTCTTACTGTGTTCTTATAACTGGTGACTTGAGATATGACACTTAACTTACTGTGTTACAGATATACAGGTAATTAATTAGTCTTTGGCTGAGGCAATTAATTTTACAAACCCTGTCTCAGAAAAAAAAGACTTACTTTTGAAATCTTTGGAATATAAGAGCTCATTCAGACCCAAATAATTCAGTGTGTCCTCCTACAAAGAAAAAAATACAAGGGAACTTCCTTTCTTTGGCTTCTGAATGGACTTGATGAAGGAATGTGGCATAAGAGACTGTTTCTGCAAAGAGAGATTAAGCCTGCAGGTATTTCTTTTTTACTGCGGTCATGGTAGGGTTACTATATCCTTTGTTTTGTACGAGACTTTTAAAGCAGATTTTTTCTATGACAGTTTTTAGCAGTTTTGGCTTGCTTTTGACAGTGATTCGGTACTAATGACTGCGTTATGTCTTTGTGTATCTCTGTGTTCTTGCAGCTTCGATGTTAAGAAAAGTCTGTTTTGCAAACTCGGCTACTTTTTTCAGCCTTTTCTTAAACTGATGTCCTCTGATATTCTGAGGTTGTTACACCAAAGTTAAACCCCCAAAAGCAATGTGAAAAAGCAGTGACAATGTAAATATGCTGCTGGGATTTATTTTTTTACAAGGACTGACTTCCAAACACGACTGGCAATGATCTCAATCTCCAGGGCTTTGATCAAGCTACGTCTGTTGTATTTCAGACTGATTTAGAGGCCAGCTATATGGATATCAAAATTCTACAGAAAGTGGAAAGAAAAGCTACCAAACATAGTCTAACAGACAGAAGAGAAATGGTGCAATGAAATCCTGAAATAAGTGGAACTTTGTTCAGTAGAGGACAGAAGAGATGCAAGGCAAGTTGTGGATGCACAGAATAAGTGCAGAATGAATGTGAAGGGGGCACTCGAGATATGTGATAAAGTGTGGGGTACAGTCATCATCAGATTTCTGGAATCATCTTTTCATTTCTTCACGGAGACAACTGTAGATCCAGGGAATGAACTACTGATCTGGTGTTGTTAATCTTCCTTCATTCCTGACTGATGGGTTCAGTTCCAAATCCTCGGAACTGACTCGGCCATTGTACAAAGCTCCCGCCAGCCAAAAACTCTCAAGCTAAGGCTCTACCTATACTGTCTCTCTTCCCATTACCTCAGATCTCGTTTGCCATACAGAAAATTGGATGCATCAGCTTATGCTCTCAGCTAAGGGCTTAAAATTTTTCTTATTCGTCTTAATTATACTACAAAATGCTTTAATACCATATTACTTACTGTCGTTTAGGTCTTTTTCGTGTGAGTGAACACTTTGAACCTTTCTACCCCATTTTAACTCCGTGTATTTCTCCATTACCATTGCTGGTGTTAGGCCTCTCCTTCCCTCTTACCGTTGGTAACCTTTTAATACCACCATTGGTATCTTTCCTTTACCCATACACACACACACACACACACACACACACACACACACACACACACACACACACACACACCTATATACTATAGTTGCTATATCAAAAAAAAGTTTTTACTTTTCTAAACTATTTCCTTTTTCTTCATTACAAAATGAGTGTGTGTGTGTGTATGCGTACTGTGTGGTAGACATGGCAGAGAGACAAAAAGGAAAATCTGGGTTTAAACAATGTAAGGACTGTGGTAGAAAGATGCCCAATTCTGATGGGCATCTTTCTTGCGTCTACTGTCTGGGTGTCCCTCATCTGGAAGTTCACCCACCTTGTGATATCTGTAAGGGCTTTAGTGCCCAAACTCTTGCAGAGAGATGAAATAAGTTAATTCCCAAATGTTTATTGAAGTGCCCCTTTAGTGAAGCTCTTTCTGAAGTGGATACTTTAAAATCTCCAGTGTCTGAGACAAAAAAATGGAGGCATTCAGTACCGTCTTCCCCTAAGGTACATGACGCCAAATCTCAAAAATTCCTGGTTCTGACAGTTTCTTCGGTACTGAAGACGAAAGTTCCAAAAATGTCATTGCCTTCTGCTCTGGCACTGAAGACAGCAAAATCAGTATCCGTGCCATCTACTATTGATCTTACACAAACCACTTCAGCACCAGCAATTGTTACATCTCCTCATTCAGTTCCATTTTCTCCCTCTATTCAGCAGACCATGGTGCTGAAGTTCGATGTTATAAGTACTCCCCGGACTAGATATTCCCCTTTAGTAGACCCCTTTATGGGTCAACAGCTAAGTCCCTTTGTGGAAAGACCTGAATCTCCTTCAGGAATGTCAACTCTTTCCTCCAGGAGTCTATTGGAATTGGATGTAGTCAGATTAGTGGATCAGCTCTTGGCACCCAGAGGCCTCCCTGCACGCTCTTGGATCTCCCTTCCTCCCGGAGCCGAGGCATACTCTCCCAGGACTACTACATATATTCTTCCTTCAACCTTTCACCAGATCTTGAAGCCCATTGCTTCAATGCTGCCAGTGCCAACTGCCTCGGTACTGATGGTGGATCTCACCTCTGTGCTAGAATCTACTCTGTGGTCTTTGGCTCTTTCAAAACCGTCGCACACACAGGACCGTGATTTGGCTGCCAGTTCCGGGATCCTTGGATTGGCTTTGATTTTTTTTCTACAGTGCAGTTTGTGGCTCTTGGTACCATGGTAGTTTCAAGTCCTCTCTTGGCTCCTACTCTGGGGGGGGGGGGGTGAATCGTCAGAGCAGGGTGTGACCCTGGTTCCGAGGTTGTCTTTCTTGGTTCTGGGCTCCCATCCCTCTTCGGGTGGGCCTGCCTTCCAGATTATGGAGAGAGCTTTAGCCTCAGCAGGCTTCCAGTTGGTTCAATCCCCATTGGAGTGCCATATTTTTGTTCCCTCTGGTTTGCAGCTGCCACAATCTGCTACATCTGGACAGTGGGCACAAGGGGAGCAAGACACCCAAGTTTAGGGCCCCCCCTCTTCAAAGTCCTCCTCAGAACTTCCTCCTGATGAGCCACCCTGTAAGAGGTCATGCAAGAAGAAGCACCTAGATTCTCCAGAGGAATCAGTCACTGATGATATAGATTACGATGAAGGGGAAGGGTCCCCACGGTCACCCCCATCCTGGAAATATTAAAACAGAGTGGTGACTGGACACCCTAAAACCGTCCTCTGAGGAATCTGTTTTCTTGCATGCTTTTCGTGCCCATCCATCAACTTCTTGGTGACCCCACCCGCTGACAAACTAATTAAGTTGATCGTTCAGTATGAGTGGAAGGCTCCTGACACCATAGAGCCTTTTCCCGGGATACCAGGCAAGATTCTTTCAGACCCAGAGGATCAGCCCCATTGGGCTAAGGGTCTAGCAATGGAGGCCATGGTAGTGGTGGTGGACGCCACCAAAAAGGAACTCAGCAAAGAGAGTTCAACTCTCCATCTTGCTAACCGAGAGCCTTAGATGATGGACAGAGTCAGGAAGCAGGTCTTTGCTTCAATGACCTTTGCTGTTCGGTACTTGAACTTCTTGACACATTTTGCTAGACCCCAAGCTTTCAGACACCCTGGCAGGAGCAGTGTCTGATGAGATTTGAGATAAGGTTGCCTCTCAGCTTGCCACCCTGGAGTCTATCTCGAATTTGTCTATGTGGCTTATTACGCATACAGTCAAAGGGATGTCTAGAGCAGTGGGTACAGGCTTTGCCATTAGGTGCTACACCTGGATGCACTTGTGTGATTTTGCGGACCCCTTCAAGTCTTCCTTTGTCAGTGCTCCTGTTGATGCTACTTCATTGTTTGGCCCAAAAGTGAGAGACATGTTAGCCAGGTGTGAAAAGGATGGAAAGACCCTTTCTGTTGTGGGAGCGTGCATTCTTCCACTCCAGAGCGACCTTACTCTAAGAATCAGAGGAGTGGAAAAATGTGGTTCAAAAAGACCCAAGAGCCTTTTTGGGACACACGTGGTGAGTATTCACCCCACGGCAGAGGGGGAACTCTACTGGAAGATGGCCCTCCCATGGCAGAGGACGTCCACGTAACCAGGGTTCCAGTGATTCCTTTTCTGGACAACCCTACCAGCGCTTCTGAGCGGAAGCCCGATTGCTTACCTCTGGAAGCAGACGGGGGAAGATTTTCTCTACACTTTTCAGCCTGGCTCACAATAACATCAGATTCCTGGGTGCAGACAATAATCACCAGAGGTTACCGCATTCCCTTCAATCTTTTCCCCAAACCTCAATGGTGAATCCCCGATGTTCCACCCAGTCAGAAGGATCTAGCAGCACTAGAAATTCAAAAGCTGCTTCAAAGAGTCATCCAAACAGTCCCACCAGACCAGATGGGATCCACGTTCTACTCAAGATTCTTTTTAGTGCCAAAAAAGACAGGGCACTGGAAGTCGATCTTGGATCTTAGCCTATTAACAAATTTGTACAACAGACAAAATTCCAGATGGTCACGGTACAGTCCATTTTTCCTTTCCTGTTGACGGATGATTGGATGTACTCTATAGATCTTCAGGATGCATATTACCACATAAAAATGGACAAGCACTCCAGAAGTTATCTCCACTTCCTGCTAGGATCCAATCATTACCAGTTTAGAGCACTGCCCTTTCGGTCTCACCACAGCCCCCAGGGTGTTCACCAAATGTATTGCAGTTGTAGCAGCTCATTTGAGACTACAAGGATTCTGTGTGTTTCCATATCTAGACGATTGGCTCCTCACCACCCCCTCCAGGCATCTGCTGCTTTGTTCCATAGACTCTGTTCTGTATCTTGCCGAAACCTTAGGCAGTTCAGTCAGCAAAGATAAATCACAACTATCTCCCATGCAGGACCTGGAATTCATCAGAGCAAGGCTAAATACAATATCCTGTGTAGCCTCCCTTCCTTACCATAGATTATTAAAGCTAAGATCGCAAGTTCAAATGATAGTCTCCCAAGATGAAGTTCCTGCTCACCTGGTACAACAACTTCTCAGATCCATGGCAGCAACAATAACATAAGATGTTCTTCATGTTTCACTGTTGCAGTCATCACCTGTGGGTTATCCCTGCTGTGGTAGCCCTTGGCAGGCCTGAATACCAGAGTCAATGTTTTTCGGCATTGGCTGCTGTTGCTTGTTGACTGACATCAGGTCGTTCAGTGCTATAAAGCAAGGCAGCCGATGCCTTTACACCAGTCTTTCTTGCCATGGAGCCCATAGCAGAAACAGTTTGCAAGTGTGCTGGTCAGTCACTACCAGAGTTTGAATTACAGCTGAAAATGTCTAAAGCTACGTACCACATTGGGATCCTTTTTTCTTGCACTAACCGATGTCCAAAAAAGTTAACAATTGTCTTGTCTGTGGAAAGCAGATCCCACATCAAGACTTCATTCATACTGTGTCACTTGTTTGGGCCCAGACCACAACGTCCCACATTGCCGGTTCTGTGCCCTCTTTAACGCGAGATCCATTCATTGTAGAGCTCTTATTGTAGACAGGTATTTGTCTTCCATCTCCATATTCCGAAATGGTGTTTGTCAGCCAACAGTCCGTAGATATTCCAAAAAAAGTAGAGATAACAATGGAGACAGACCACACAAGGCTAAGCCTTCTGACGACGCTACCGCTAAGCAGGTTGTCAGTTCTCTGGAATTCAGTGAGGCGCTTTCGCAGCCCTTGATGCCCGATATGATATCTACGCAGGGCTCTGCCGAGAACCTTTTAGAGTCCGGTATGCCGCAGAAATCTTCTTAGTCTTCCGAGCATTTGGTTGTCTCTGCCTCGGTTGGGTCTGAAGATGCGAAGCGGGCACCATATTTCGAGGAGGCCTTTCGCATTACCAACACACCATCCCAAAGGGCCTTCCTATCCCCAGAAAAGCAGAGCTTTCTGCCTCTCTACTTTACCCAGCTGGCTTCCAGAAGTCACCTCATGGAGAGGAAGTTCCTGCAAGCCTTTGGGTACATGGCATCTTGCATCCTTCTAATTTCTCTGGCCAGGCTTCACATGAGAAAACTTCAGTAGTATCTGAAGAACCTTTGGTGCCAGAACTCTCAGCCTCTAGAGATCTCTTTCCCTCTGATCCGCTATATAAGGGCCGATTTTCTCAGGTGGGCAGGGGCCTGTGCCAAGAACAAGGGTCGTCCCTTCATCCTCTGCCCTACCGGGCAGACCACCACCGACACCTCAGACATTGCTTGGGGCACTCACCTAGCAGGCAGGTGCACCCAAGGTCTTTGGGATGCCCAGCACCTTCCCTTACATATCAACCAGAAGGAAATGATGGCAGTACAAAAGGCTCCGACATCCTTCAAACCCCATCTCAGGCCTGGGGTGGTTCTTATAAAAACAGACAACACCACAGTAATGTGGTACATCAACAAACAGGGAGCTACCCAGTCTTACCCTCTGTGCAGGCTAGCTGTGAACCTCTGGCTGACAGCCTCCTCTATGGGATTACACCTAATAGCCCAATACGTACCAGGGATCAACAATACCCTGGCAGACCACTTAAGCAGAAACTTACTGGACCCCCACAAATGGCAGCTCCACAGAAAATTCTTTATGCAAGTTACTCAGGAGTGGGGAACTCTGGAGGTGGATCTCTTTGCTTCGCACCTCAACCACCAGGTAAAAAAAAAAAAAATGTACCAGGGAGTATCACCACCTAGCATGGAAGATGGATGCCTTGACCTTCCCCTGGAATTCTCTCTTTGTGTGCACATTCCCTCCTCTACCTCTTATTCCCAAGGTACTGAACAAGATAAGGTAGGAGGGACCAAAGGCCATCCTCATAGCTCCAGATTGGCCCAGACAGCATTGGTACCCCTTACTGCGCAGCCTGACATCACAGCTTCCCAGGCAGCTTCCCCTAATCTCGGACCTCTTGACTCGGGGGAGGGGGGGGTGGATGCTGCACCCAGACTTGCAGACTCTCAAACTGTCAACATGACTAATACTCTAAAAGCAAACAAGTCCTAGATATTATCACAGAGGCCAGAAGGTCGAGCACCAGAAAATCTTACGCCAGGAAATGGAAAAGTTTCTGCTCCTGGAGCCAATCCAGAGGGGGCAATTCCTCACAACCTTCCATCCCTCTTATCCTGGACTATCTAGCGGAGTTACTCAACAGTGGCTTCTCCTTCTCTTCTATTAAAATCCACGCCTCATCCATTTCAGCTCATTTCAATACAGGCCAGCCCCTGTTCTCACATCCTTTGATTAAACAATTCCTCAGAGGGGCTTCTAATATCAGACCTCCCAGAAGGCCACTCACGCCAACCTTTGACCTGAATTATGTTTTGGAAAAACTAACCTTACCACCCTTCGAACCTGCTGCTTCAGCAGAACTGAAATACCTTTCCTGGAAGACTGCTTTCCTGCTAGCTATCACCTCATCTAGAAGGGTATCAGAACTTCAGGCACTGATGGCCATTGAGCCCTTCATCATTTTCCATGCAGACAGGGTCTCCTTGAGGACTAACCCTTCCTTCATGCCCAAGGTGGTATCTAATGTGACTGTCAACCAGGCCATACATCTACCCACCTTCTTCCCTAACCCTCAAAACAAGGGGGGAAAGAATTCTGCACTCACTAGAAGCACACCGACAGCTCAGATACTACTTGGCCCGTCCTAAACCCTTCAGGAAAACAGACCAACTTATTGTCACCTTTGCCCCAGGGGCAGAGGGGAACCCCATTTCCAAGCAAGCCATTTCCAAATGGATATCGCACTGAATCCATTTCTGCTACAGATTACATGGGAAACCATCCCCTAAGTCTATTCATACCCATTCCATTAGGGTAGCTTCCACTTCCACAGCATTCCTCAGAGGAATTCCCACCAGGGACATATTGGAAGCTGCCACCTGGACTTCTGTCCATACCTTTACAAAGCATTACCACCTATCTCTTTTTTCTCTAAGGATAGGGCAGGGTTTGCCTCTGCAGTTCTGCAGGGCATGCTTACCCATGCCTAGGTCTCTAACTAATCCTTCCACCGCTCACCTCAGCTTTGGGAATCCTCTCACAGGTGATGACTGCAACAGTTAAACACGAAGAACATAATACAGTTGTATAAACTTACCATAAATGTAGATGTTCGAGTGTATTCATTGTTGCAGTCCTGGATTATGTTCGTGTTTCACTGTTGCAGTCATCACATTTGGGTTATCTGTTTGCAGTAGCCCTCAGTCGGCCTGATTAACAAAGTCTTGGGTCCTGCGTCCGGTTGCTGTCCCTTCTTCCGTGACATCAGGTCGTCAGGGGTATAAAACATGCAGCCGATGCCATTACATCAGTCTTTCTTGCCGTGCGGTGCCCGAAGCAGAAGCAGTTCACAAGTACTGGTCCGCCGACTCCTGAAATTTTTGTTTTCGAGTTTCAGAACCAAAGTCTTCAACTAAAGCTAAGTACCCCATTGGGGAAACTTTTTCTTGCTCTTAACTGATGTCAGTAAAAGTAAATAATTGCATTACTTGTGGAAAGCAAATACCTCATAAAGATTTTCATTCGTACTGTATTCCTTGTCTAGGCCCGACCATGACGTACCTTGCTGTCGGTTTTGTGCCTTATTTAAACCACGAACTGTCCGTCATCGGTATATTTTCACTTCTAAATATTTTGGTGCTCGGTTCAATTATACTGATATGTCTTCAGTAAGCCATCCGACTACTGACATTCCGAAAAAAACTCAAAAATAAAGACAGAGACAGGCCACCTAGGTCCAAAGCTCCCGACGACGCTTCTCCTAAGCCGTTCGCCAGTACTCTGTGAGGCGCTTTCGCAGCCCCTAATACCCACTATTTCAGATTTGCAGGCCTCTACTGAGATCCATTCGAAGTCCGGTATGCCGCGAGATGCTTCAGTTGCGGAATCTGCGGATATCTCTACCTTGGAAGGATCCTGAGCCGCTGTGCAGGCACAGGCTTCTGAGGGTGTATTCAGGTCTACTGACTTGCGTATTAAACCAACGCCATCTTCTTCTTCAAGGCCTAAAACTCGTACCATGCCTAGAAAACTGATGCCCAGACCACATGGTCAAGCCTCTATACCTAAAAAACAAATGATAAGAATGGCTGAAGACCGTATTACTTTAATCAGGGGAAGCCAGCCTTCCCCCTCAGAGACCTAGGACTGAGTATGCTTATGATACTTCTGACCAGGATTCTGAATTTTCTGTTTCCTCTGATGACCAGGATTTACCCTTATCTACCTGTGAGGATTCTGATGCTGAGGACTCTATTCCCTCTGCTCCCCCACCAGAGGATTTCTCTTTTGGTGAAACCTTGCATACTCTCTGGGAGCATTTCATTGGGAAGGTCAGGATTTCTCTGATTCTAAAAAGAGCTTAGGGATTTCTTACTTCTGCCCCAGCACAGGCCTTTAGCCATTCCTCCTGTACTAGACATTGTTGATGATGCCTTTTTGGAATCTAGCTTGGCCATTAACTCTTTACCTCCTGCTCCCAGAAAACCTGACAGATATTACAGGGTCCCTGACTCTCACAAGATCCTTTTTAAAAATCCTACTGCGGATCCTGAGACCATTTCACAGGGACCCAAGGGTATTAAAGCTACTACTGCCAAAAATCCTACCCCCTCTAATAGAGTCTCCAGGGCGCAGGGTAGATGGGGTAAAAAGGTATACACTTCTGCAACTTTGGCCATTAGGGCCTTAAACTGCCAGTTTCATATGTTAAAGTATCAACAGCATATTATTGGCTTGGTAAAACAGAAAATTATGTTGATTCCTGATTGTGCTGAAAATAAGGATTTACAGGATTTATTGCACTCATTTGAACAAGTTGGAAAACATATTTTGCAATGTGGTTTTGATTCACTAGAGGCATCTTGCAGGGCTGCTGTAACTGGGTCTGTACTTAGAAGGCATGCTTGGCTTAAGGAGCAATCCTTGCCAGATCATGTTAAAGCGAAATTACCGGATGCTCCCTTAAACCAGGACTGCCTGTTTGGCAACAAGGCAGAAGAAGTTCTTAAAAAGATGGAGGAAAAAGCAAAATCTATGCAAACTGTTAAAGATTTTTTACAAGTACAACCTCCAAGGTTTAGTAGGCATTGGCCTTCCAAGAATTGGTCCTTTCATGCCTCTTCCAAACCTTCTCAGTCCAAACCCAGATCTAGCAGAGCTCCCAGGCTTCAGTCCCTGGGTACGCACAGGACTAAGCAGTGGGGGGCCTCCACTTCCAAATCTGTGAGTAATAAAACTCTCCCCTATGGTAAACTGTCTCAATGACTTATTTTTAAAACTTCCAAGCACTTCTCAACTAACTGGGGGGAAAGACTGCTCTTCATGCGAAGAACTGGTAACTCATTACCCAGGACAAATGGGTTTTAAATATAGTGTCCCAGGGATACAGATTTCACTTCCACACATTACCAACACCAAGCGGATGGCCAGATCTACCCCCAAATCAGTGGGCAGAGGCCCAAAAGCAAGTACTTTCTCTCTTAAACATGGGGGCTATTCAGTTGGTACCAGAAGAGAAAAAGGGACAAGGTTTCTACTCGAGACTTTTCCTGGTACCCAGAAAAGACAGTTCATTGTGTCCTATCCTGGACCTGTCTACTCTAAACACCTTTCTGGTGATTCCAAAATTCAAGATGCTGACTCTTTACCAGTTGCTCCCTATGCTAGGCAAAGATGCCTAGTTGGCAACACTAGATTTAAAGGAAGTATACCTGCACATCCCAATCAGGGTATCTTGCAGAAGATACCTATGCTTCAAAGCAGGCTACACTGCCCTTAGGCTTATCTACTGTGCCCAGGGTATTCACAAAGTGCCTAGCTCCAGTCATTGCATTTTGCAGGCAAAGAAATATTCAAATATACCCATACCTGGACGATTGTTTAATTCAGGCAGAAAGCCAGGACATACTTTTGAATCATCTGGCCTTTGTAAAAAGGGTACTAACTTCTCTGGGGTACACTATAAACGAAAACAAATCACACCTGGTACCCTTTCTACAAATTATATTTCTGGGAGCAAGCGTGACTACAACTTCCCAGATGGCTTTCCTCACGCCAGAGAAACAAATTCATTTGACAACCTACTTCAAACAAGTGGCCACAAAATCCCTGCTATCTGCAAGGCAAATACTACAAGCCTTGGGGTTTATGGCCTCCTGCATTCTTCTAATTCCATATGCAAGACTGCATATGAGGAAACTGCAGTGGTATCTAAAAAGCCTATGGTGTTAACATTCTCAGGATCGAGAAACAATGATTCCTATCATACCTTGCCTAGAGTTTCCCAAAACAAGGGACTACCATTCACACTACCCGCTGCCGCGCAAACCCTAACAACAGACGCATCAGACTATGCATGGGGGGCTCACCTGGCAGGGAAGTGCATTCAGGGCAAATGGAACCCATGTCAAATGCACCTGCATATCAATCAAAAAGAAATGTTAGCTGTACAGAATGCTCTGACAGCCTTCAAGGACCACATTCTTCCAGGACAATTAATGGTAAAGATGGACAACACCACTGTTATGTGGTACATAAACAAGCAGAGAGGTACACATTCTTACCCCCTCTGCAGACTAACCATGGCATTGTGGAACACAGCCCTGAGCTACCAAGTGCATCTACAGGCTCAATTCCTGCCAGGAAAACAAAATACACTGGCAGACGAACTAAGCAGAAACCTCATGGACCCACACGAGTGGAAACTGGAACCAATGTTTTTCAACATGTTGACAAGCAAATGGGGGAGCCCAGATATAGACCTGTTTGCCTCCCCCCAGAACTATCAATTGGGCAAATTTTGCACAAGGACTCCCCACAAATAAGCTTGGAAAGTGGATGCTCTGTCCTTCAGCTGGAAAAACCTATCAGTTTATGCTTTTCCTCCACTGCCTCTGCTCTCCAAAGTACTACTAAAGATCAAACGAGACAAACCAAGGATGATTTTGATTGCACCAGACTGGCCACGCCAACACTGGTACCCCCTCTTGCGCAGTGTGTCACTATTGGCCCCATGGCACCTGCCTCAGACTCTTAACCTATTGTCTCAGCAGGAGAACCAGATCCTGCACCCTCAGCATCAAACACTGACCCTAGCAGCCTGGCTAATTACCTAATCTCTCTTTTACCTTCCCTCAGTAAACCAGTGATGGATATCATTTTAGAGGCAAGGAGGCCTAGTACTAGAAAATCTTATGCTGAAAAATGGAAAAGATTCTGTGCCTGGAACCAATCTCAAGGGATGAGCACAGCAGTGCCCAATTTACCTCAGATTTTACAATACTTAACTGAAATGCTTCACAAGGGCCTGTCTTTCTCCTCCATCAAAATTCATGCCTCAGCCATTTCAGCTCATTATAGCACAGAACCTCCCCTCTTCTGTCATCCACTGCTCAAGCAGTTCCTCAGAGGGGCCAAAAATTTACAACCACCCAGGAGAGCTCCAACTCCAGCCTGGGACCTTAACTTTGTATTGGAAAAACTCACTCTTCCTCCTTTTGAGCCAGCTGCCACTGCAGACTTAAAATTTCTTTCTTGGAAAACAGCTTTCCTTTTAGCAATCACTTCAGCAAGGAGGGTATCTGAATTACAGGCCATCATGGCAGTGGAGCCTTTCATCATCTTTCATGCGGACAGGGCGTCTCTCAGGACCAATCCCTCCTTCATGCCCAAGGTGTGGTATCCAGTATGGCCCTCAATCATTCCATTCAGTTGCCAACCTTCTTTCCTAATCCACAGAACAAAGGGGAACGGATACTGCACTCCTTAGATGTGCAAAGACAACTTAGTTTCTACTTGGACAGGACTAAACCTCAAAGGAAATCTGACCAACTGCTGGTGGCATTTGCTGCAGGGGCAGAGGGGAAGGCTATTTCAAAGCAAACCATTTCCAAATGGATAGGCCATTGCATTCATTTCTGCTACAAGCACCATGGAAAACCTATCCCCCAGGGGATTAGACCCCACTCAACCAGGGCTGCATCTACCTCTACAGCCTTTCTCAGAGTCGTCCCTACCAGGAACATCCTAGAAGCTGCTACTTGGAGTTCTGTACATACTTTCACCAAGCATTAACATCTGCCAATTTTCTCTAAATCCAGAGCTGGCTTTGCCACTGCAGTCTTGCAGGGCCTTGTAGCTGGTTGTAATGCTATCTAAATCCCTCCTCCCATCCTTAGCTTTGGGAATCTACCCAAATGTGATGACTGCAACAGTGAAACACGAAGAACATAGTACAGTTGTGTACACTTACCGTAAATGTAGATGTTCTGAGTGTATTCACTGTTGCAGTCCTGGTTACCCTCCCTCCAGCCCCCTGACTTCTTTTGGCTGTACCTCTACTCTACTTTACTATGCTTAAAAGCTTTTTGGTGTATTTGCTTTTTTGTTGGCGGTATAACCTTGTATATTTATAGATTTAATTGCTTCTTATTTGGGAGCACCTGACATTTGGGGCAAGAAAAACTGATGTAATCGCGTCATCTGCATGTTTTATACCCCTGACGACCTGACATCACAGAAGAAGGGACATCAACCGACGCAAGACCCAAGACGTTGTTAATCAGGCCGACTGAGGGCTACTGCAAGCAAATAACCCAAATGCGATGACTGGAACAGTGAATACACATGAACATCTACATTTATGGTAAGTGTACACAACCGTATTTTTCCCTCCCTCCTTCCCCCTTATATCCTCTTTCCTTAGGGAGACATAAGCTTCTTACGGTGACTTTTAGCCACCAGGACCACTTTACCATATTTTCTTGGGCTTCTGACTGGTTAGGGAAAATAAAACTGATGTAATGGCGTCTGCTGCCTTGCTTTATAGCACTGGCGACCTGATGTCAGTCAACAAGCGACAGCAGCTGACGCAGAAAAACATTGACTCTGGTATTCAGACCAACCGAGGGCTACCACAGCAGGGATAACCAACAGGTGATGACTGCAACAGTGAATACACTTGAACATCTACATTTGTGGTATGTGTACAAAACTGTACTTTCCCGTAGTGAGGTATCACATGAGGCTGCTTCAATGGCTATTAGCATCGCAATGGTTACTTCTAACACACCCCATGTCCCATCCAATCTTAATAACAAATCGCTGCAAGAAGGATTTATTTTGGTGGATGAAGCCAGAAGAAAATTTATGGAGTCTGTCTTTCTTCCCCTCTCACCCCAAGGCCGTAGTGACAACGGATGCTTCCCAAATAAAGGGGGGGGGCATTTTCTGGGGAATACTATCTAAGGCACTTGGTCTCCACAAGAGGCCAATTTGCACATCATTGTCCTGGAGCTGTGGGCAGTGCTTTTAGCATTCAAGCATTTCAGTCTGCCCTTCCGTCATGGACAACTGCTGTCCAATCAGACAACATGTCTGTAGTCTGGTATATCAACAAACAAGGGGAACCAGATCCTACGTCTGTGTCGGGAAGCCCTAAGAATGTGGCAATGGGCAGTTTCCTCCAACCGCTTTCTAATAACAACACATATCCCATGGAACTCCAACGTGATTGCAGACAAACTAATCAGGTGTATCCTACCTCATGAGAGATCTCTCAAGCCCAACGTAGTGACGAAAATCTTTTGTTGATGGCGTCAGCCTTGCTGTGACCTGTTTGCCTCTCCCATAAACCACAAATGCAGCAGCTACTTTGCCCTAGTCCCCCCTCGCAGGGAGTTACGAAGCGATGCACTTCTTCACGATTGGCCCCCAGGACTTCTGTATGTTTTTCCCCCAATTCCACTAATTTCCCAGTTTCTGAGGAAAGCCCAGTGGTTGAGAAGCAAAGTGATTCTCATTGCACTTTACTGGCCTAGCAAGTCTGGTTTCCCTTTCTTTGGTCTCACCGCCTGTGAATTCTGGATCAAATTCTGGATCTTCTGTGTCACCCTCAGGGCTTGGTGCATCCCAACCTACCTTAAACATCTCAAGCTGACGGCTTGGTTTCTCCAATTTAAGCAATTGCCAGGCAAAACAACTTGTCCTCCCTAGTGCAGAAGATACTTCTGGCTTCACAGAAACCGCCCATCAGGAAAATTTACCTAAACAAATGGAAAAGATTTTCCATTTGGTCGAATACAGACGGCACTGATGCTTTCTCAGCATCAGTTGATAAGGTCCTGGAATACTTAGACACCTTATTTCATTTGGAAGCCTCAACGTCTACAATTAGGGTTCATCTAGCTGCCATTTTGAATTTTCATAACAGTTTTGATGATCATTCATTGATGTCCCATTGTCTTTGCAAAACCTTTCTAAAAGGCACTCAGCATTTGAAACCCCCCTTTCAAAGATCCGGTAGCACCTTGGGATTTGACATTTGTCTTAAGATGCCTAGTTCATTAGCCCTTTGAGCCGGGAGGCACTCATGACCTCAAGTTTTTATCCTAGAAGATTTTATTCCTAGTAGCTATCATGTCTGCTAGGAGATTTTCAGAGTTACAGACTGTGTGTGTGAATCACCCGTATATCATCTTCCACAAAGGAGGAGTATCACTCAGAACTAATCCCTCCTCCGTCATAAAGTGGTATCAGAGTCCAATATCAAGCAGACCATAGACGTAACAGTTTTCTTTCTAAATTTTTCAAAGGAGAGCACTGCTTGCATATGTTGGACATCCACAGACAATTACATTTATACTTACAACAAAAGCCTGTAGAAAATCAGGCCAACTATTTTTATCCTTTTCAGGTACCAGATTGGGAAAACTGGTTTCAAAGGTCACCTTGTCCAAATGGTTAAGAGACTGCATTACCTTTATATACAGTCAGAATTAACTCAAACTTCCAACAAAGGTTAGAGCTCATTCTATGAGATCTGTCTCCACTTCAGCGTTTTCCATTCCAGAGCTACTAACAAACTAAAACAATGAGTAAAAAAGTCATACAGAAAAACAATTGGTTAAAAACACACAAAAGAACAATCTGGCAAAGCTAGACTTAACACTGTGTGATACCTTAAACCTCTTGTATCAGAGGCAATGTGGGGTGTATGCAAATCACCCTTTAAGGATATCCAGTGTTTCAGCTAAGTGGCAGTTTTGGATGTCCCTGACTTTTTCTTTTACTTTTAAGTCTAGTTATGGACAATGTCAGGGCAACAAAGCCAAACACCTCTAGCTGTGGACATGCATGTTTCTGCCTTCTTATGACATCATCAGCATAGCATAAGAGGAATGTTTTGACTTTTGGAAACACAGGGTTTCATATCCAACTGATATTCATAAACATTAGGGTGTCTACAAAATATCCCAACTAACAAACTAAAACAACGAGTGAAAAGGTCACACAGAAAAAACAATTGCTTAAGATATCACACAGTGTTAAGTCTAGCTTTGCCTGATTTTTCTTTTTGTGTTTTTAGACTGGTACATCAGCAAACAAGGAGGTTATAGGTCACATTAAAAGTGGGAAAAGTTTTGAAATGATTTATTGTGGTCTCATTTTTTATATCACAAAAACCTGGCATTTTAACAGGGGTGTGTAAACTTTTTATATCTACTGTACTTACCATAATTTGGCATCTGTGTCGTCCATTTTTATTCTTCGTCACCTTCCCTCCCAACCATTCCCCGGCCCTGTCACTCCTAGAAGGATCTTTGGATGATATTGGAACCATTGTGTTCCTGGTTTGAGCCTCGGCCTTTTTCTCGTGTCTGTTCTGTCTCTATAACACAGTGGGTACTAAGGCAGCAAACTTAATCTGAGGAGTTGGGGATGGGGCAGAGCATTGTGGGTAGAGGGAGGACCTCGAGATTCAAATCCAAAGTCTTGTAAATGTAGCCGGGTTGGATCCTAGATCCATTCATGAGGAAGAATGAAAATGGACAACACAGATACCAAGTTATAGTAAGTACATAACTTCCAATTTAATAAATAATAAAAATGTCTCTGATTATTTCTGGATTTGTTCCAAATTCTGGAGGTAATAAGTAAAGAGCTGTGATTTGTGCTAATCTGCTTGGGAAAAGTGTGACTTCTCATCTCAGCCTTGTTCTGCTGTGTTCCCCCTTCATGATTGACTGGGTGTGGCCTTTCATCCCCTCCCCTGCTTTCTATTTTTTGAAAAGGCATGACTGTTCTCATCAAAGATGAATTATTTTAATATAGAGATAAAATGTAGTGATAACAGGGCTTTTATGTCAGACAGGTTGCATCAACTGCACATGTTGTAACAGCTCTCCTGTTTTGCTGCAAAACCTTTGAGAGTATTTCTTACTGTGGTCCTGTGGTCCATTCTGCTGCTGTATTCTTATTGTTTTGTTACTTTCAGATGTTCCACTTCGTCAGGTCTTAGGAGAAGAGTGTGTTGCTTTCTTGTTAAATTGGAGAGAGAATGAATATTTAACACTGCAGGTTCCTGCATCATTGACCCAGAGCAACCCTTATGTAAAGGTATGTGGTATAACAGCATTCAGAATATTAACATTGTATGCTCTATTATTTCATCTCGGTTGACAGCTTCTTCAGTGTTTGCTGGGCAATATTTCAGTTTAGAGCGCACTGTCTTGCAGAGTGGATCACATCATGTCATACCACCCCATCTGTCAGACACAGTCATGTGATGTTTCCACCCACGTAAGTGAATGACCTCTAGGGTTGCCACCTTTATAAATGCCCAAACAGAGGTACTTTTACTGTCTTGCCTCGTATTTTTTGCCCTGTCTGTCACTAAATGTTTGATTTCCTGGTAAATCACAAGGATAACTTGTGGGTTACAGTCGGGCAGTAATAGCACACCTCAGAGAGTCATACTTGTACTCATTCACAAAATGAATGCTGATGCAAAAGGAGATTTCCAAGTGAATGAAAACTGTCCACACTCAAGACGTTACATCTCAATGCTGGTTTGATATGCAAGTTGGCTGGAGGCACATAGTATGGCAAGTCGAATAAAGAAAGTTTGATCAGATGGATGGAATAGAGAAGCCTAAATAGCTGTAAAAGTTTAGGAAGTAACAGGGCTAGCAAGTGCATGTAATTTCATGTAATGAACCTAAGAGAGAGAATTTGGAGTGTATTGCAGTTTCTGAGAACAGCACTCTGGCAAACATCAAGTATTGAAGCACTTAGGAATGGGAGTCCAATTCCGTCAAGATACTAGAAGCTCTTGTGAAGCATTTTGAGGGTTAGCCGCCATGGACAGCATATACCTCTGTCACTCACTGGTGCCCTGAATTGCATTATGTTGTCACTCTATTGACCCTACCCACTTTGCACAACCAGGGGGAAGGTGCGCCCTAAACTGGTATATCACTGTTTGTTGCATTTCCTAGTAGTATTATTTTTTTTAAATACTCCAGGAACTCCATTTCATTTTTGGTTAATTAAAAATGTTTTACTGCATGGAATCTCAGTACCTCTAAAATTACAGCACATTTCAGCTGTTTTAAAACCTACTGAGTTCTTGGTTTCTGCATGATGTTCTTCGTGTTTCACTGTTGCAGTCATTACATTTGGGTAATCTGCTGGCAGGTTGCCCTCAGTCGGCCTGAATTCCAAAATCTTGGGTCCTGCATCGGTTGCTGTCTCCTCTTCCATGACGTCAGGTTGTCAGGGGTATAAAACAAGCAGCCGACGCCATTTTCTTTAGTCTTTCTTGCCGCTCTGTGCCCGAAGCAGAGGCATTTTGCAAGTGCCGGTTGGCCGACTACTGAAATATTCGAGTTTGAGTTTCAGAACCGAAGTCTTCACTAAAGCTAAGTACCCCATTGGGGAAACTTTTTTCTTGCTCCATACCGATGTCAGAAAAAGTTAATAATTATATTACTTGTGGGAAGCAAATACCTCATAAGGATTTCCATTTATACTGTATTCCTTGCCTAGGCCCTGATCACAACATGCCTGGTTGTTGGTTTTGTGCTAGATTTAACCAATGCACTATTAAGCGGCAGTATATTTTTGCCTCAAAGTATTTTGGAAACAGATTTAACTACCCAGAAATGTCGTCGGATAGCAATCCAACTACCGGAGTACATAAAAAACACAAAGAAAAGGACAGAGAGAGACAGTCGAGGTCCAAAACCGACAACGAAGCTTCTCCTA
Source organism: Protopterus annectens (assembly GCF_019279795.1). Lineage (NCBI taxonomy): Eukaryota > Metazoa > Chordata > Ceratodontiformes > Protopteridae > Protopterus > Protopterus annectens. The sequence goes on from NC_056732.1 coordinate 60,110,995, forward strand.
AGCCAGTTGCTGGTGCTCATTGAGGCACCTTCGCAGCCCCTGATACCTGCTACTTTTGAGTCGCAGGCCCCTACCGACACCCATGTGGAGTCCGGTATGCCGCGAGATACTCAAAGTATTGGACCCATGGATGTATCTCCCTCGGATGGGTCCGGAACCACTGAGCAGGCACTGGCTTCTGAGGGTGTTTTCAGGCCTCAACATTTGTATATCAAACCGACGACAGCTGCAAAACCAAAGACAAAAGCAACTTCTAAAACTAAAAAACTTACGCATGAGCCATGTGCACAGGCCTCTATGCCTAAAAAAACAGATGATCAAAATGTCCGAAGACCTTATTACCTTGATTAGGGGTTCCCATCCCCCTCCAGATAAGAGGCCTAGGCAAGACACTGATTATGAATCTTTAGATCAGGTTTCTATTTCTTCTGATTCCTCTTCTGATCAGGAATTATCTGTACCTCCCTATGAGGATTCTGATGCAGAGGAGTCTATAACCATCTGCATCACCTCCTGAGGATTATTCAATTGGAGAAACCTTGCATAGCTTGAGGGAGCATTTTCACTGGGAGAGTCAAAATTTCTCAGAATCAAAAAGAGGCTCAGGGATTTCCTTCTTCTTCCTCAGCACAGGCCTTTAGCCATACCCCCTGTTTTAGACATTGTGGATGATGTGTTTTCGGAGTCAAGCTTGACCCCTGACTCCTTACCTCCGTCTCCCAGCAAGCCTGACAGATGTTACAGGGTCCCTGACTCTCACAAATTTTTATTTAGAAACCCTGCTACTGATCCTGAAACTATTTCACAGGGTCCAAAGGGAGTTAAGGCCTCAACAGCAAAAAATCCTACCCCCTCTGACAGAGATTCAAGGGCACTGGATAGATGGGGAAAAAGGTTTATACATCTGCAACCTTGGCAATTAGGGCCTTAAACTGCCAGTTTCATATGCTCAAGTATCAACAACATGTTATGGGATTACTGAAACAGAAAATTATGTTGATTTCTGAATGTGCAGAAAATAAAGAATTGCATGCAGCTGAAAAGATTGGAAAGCATACTTTGCAATGTGGTTTTGATTCCTTAGAGGCCTCCTGAAGGGCCTCAGTTACTGGATCTGTGATTAGGAGGCATGCCTGGCTAAAGAAACAACATTTGCCTGATCATGTTAAAGCTAAATTACTAGATGCACCTTTACAGCATGATACTCTGTTTGGTATTAAGGCAGAAGAGGTTTTAAAGAAAATGGAAGACAAAGATAAGTCTATGCAAACTGTAAAAGACTTCTTAAAATGTCCAGCCACCAAGATTCAGTAGACACTGGTCTACTAAAAAGTGGTCCTTTCATGTGTCAGACAGAGCTCAAAGGGGCAAATCCAGACACCCTAAGGGTTCCAGATACTAGGCACAAGATTCATACAGGTCAAAGCAATGGGGTGCTTCTACATCCAAATCTGTAGGAGATAAAGTGCAAACCTACAGAAAACAGTCCCAATGACTTCTCTCTGGCTTCACCAAGCACAACTTTTGGCAGCACCCTTAGGGGGAAAATTAGCACTTTTTGCCCAAAATTGGCAGTTAATAACCCAGGACAAGTGGGTGCTAAACATAGTATCACAGGGATACAGATTCCATTTCCATACTCTGCCAATGGCAAACGGTTGGCCAGATCTGCCAAAAAATCAACTGGTAGAGGCACAGAAACAGGTTACATCCCTCATGGATATGGGGGCCATTCAGCCAGTACCAGAACAGGAAAAAGAACAAGTTTTTACTCAAGACTGTTCTTGGTACCCAGAAAGGACAAGGCCTGGTGGCTAATACTGGACTTATCAATTTTGAACACATACCTGGACATTCCAAAATTCAGAATGCTGACTTTGCAGCAGCTTCTGCCCATGCTGGGCAAGAATGCTTGGCTAGTGACATTAGACCTAAAAGAGGCATACCTGCATGTCCCAATAATGCAATCATGCAGAAGATACCTCAGATTCAAGGCTGGCTTGATGCATTACCAATTCTCTGCACTGCCCTTTGGCTTATCTACTGCACCCAGGGTGTTTACAAAGTGTCTGGCACCAGTAATTGCATTTTGCAGACAAAGAAGTATTCAGCTATATCCTTACTTGGACAACTGTCTCATTCAAGCAGAGAACAAGGACATTCTTCTTCAACACCTGGCGATTGTGAAAAGGCTTCTAACATGCCTAGGGTACAAAATAAACGAAAAGAAATCACTACGTGTACCCTCTCAAAAGATAACATTCCTGGGTGCAAGCTTGAATACAACTGCCCAGATGGCTTACCTCACGCCACACAAGCAAAGGCAACTGACTACTTAATTCAAACTGATGGCAACAAAAACCCAGTTATCTGCAAGACAAATTCTGCAGGTTTTGGGCTTCATGGCATCCTGCATCCTACTGATTCCATATGCAAGACTGCATATGAGGAAACTTCAGTGGTACCTAAAATGTTTATGGAGTCAACATTGTCACAGTCTGGGAACAATGATTCCTTTCATTCCCTGCCTACAACAGGGGTTTCTATGGTGGGCAAAGGCATGTCACCAAAACATGGAACGGGCCTTCACTCTACCCCCTGCCTGCCAAACCTTAACAACAGACGTATCAGATTATGCATGGGGGGCCCACATGGCGGGAAGATGCATTCAGGGCATATGGGCCCCAAAACAAATGCATCTACATATCAACCAGAAAGAGATGCTAGCTGTTCAAAATGCCCTGACAGCCTTCAAGGACTTACTTCATCCAGGACAACTACTGATAAAGACGGACAAGACCACGGTCATGTGGTATATAAAAAAGCAGGAGGGCACGCACTCATACCCCCTTTGCAGATTAGCCATGGCACTGTGGGACACAGCTTTGACTTACCAAATACATCTTCAAGCTCAATTCTTGCCAGGAAAACAAAATACTCTGGCAGACGATTTAAGCAGAAACCTTATGGATCCTCATGAGTGTAAACTAGATCCACAAGTCTTCAGCATGATAACAAAGAAACGGGGGAGCCCAGACATAGATCTATTTGCCTCCCCTCAAAATTATCAATTGGAAAGATTCTGCACAAGGACTTATCACAGACAAGCATGGAAAGTGGACGCCCTATCCTTCAGTTGGAAAAACCTATCAGTTTACGCCTTTCCTCCACTGCCTCTTTTTCCCAAGGTCCTCCTAAAAGTCAAACAAGAGAAACCAAAGATGATACTAATTTCCCCGGACTGGCCTTGCCATTACTGGTACCCAGTCCTAAGAAACTTGTCTCAATACCCAGCTTGGACCTTACCTCAAAGACCTCAACTACTGTCCCAACAAAACAATCAGATCCTGCACAATCAACTCCATACACTGAACCTGGCAGCATGGCTGATCATGTAGTTATACAAACAACACCTCTCAGTAAAGCTGTGATGGATGTCATTTTGGAAGCCAGAAGGCCTAGTACTAGAAAATCTTATGCTGATAAATGGAAGAGATTATATGCTTGTAATCAAGCACAAGGAACTGATACAGCAGAACCAAATATTTCTCAGATATTACAATACTTGACCGAGATGCTTGACAAAGGCCTATCTTTCTCATCAATCAAAATCCATCCCTCTGCCATTTCGGCTCATTACAATACAGAGCCACCAATCTTTTCTCATCTATTACTAAAGCAGTATCTCAGAGGAGCCAGAAATTTAAGGCCTCATAGAAGATCACCAATACCTGCATGGGACCTCAATTATGTGTTGGAAAAGCTCACCCTGCCTCCATTTGAACCAGCTGCTACTGCTGATATAAAGTTCTTATCATGGAAGACAGCTCTGCTACTAGCAATTACTTCAGCAAAAGAATTTCAGAGCTACAGGCCCTCATGGCTGTAGGGCCTTTTATCATATTTTACCCAGACAGGGTACAAATCCAACCTTTATGCCTAAGCTGGTTTCCAGTGTGGCTCTTAACCAAACTATTCATCTGCCAACCTTCTACCCAAATCTGCAGAACAAGGGGGGGAGAATTCTGCATTCCTTGGACGTACACAGACAGCTAAGATTCTACTTGAGCAGGACTAAAGCTCTAAGAAAAACTGAGCAATTACTAGTGACATATGCTGCAGGATCAGAAGGAAAGACTATTTCAAAATAGACTATTTCAAAGTGGATAAGCCACTGCATTCATTTTTGCTACTTACACCATGGTAAACCTGTGCCCAAGGGCATTAGTTCTCATTCCACCAGAGCTGCCTCTACTTCAGCAGCCTTTCTCAGAGGAGTACCAACCAAAGACATTCTAGAGGCTGCTGCTTGGAGTTCTGTTCACACCTTTACAAAGCATTGTCATTTGCCTCTCTAAGTCCAGGGCAGGCTTTGCCATTGCACTTCTGCAGGGCCTTATAGCCACACCTAATGCTGTTTAGCTCCAGCCTCCCAACCATATCTTTGGGATTCTACCCAAATGTAATGACTGCAACAGTGAAACACGAAGAACATAGTACAGTTGTGTACACTTACCATAAATGTAGATGTTCCAGTGTATTCACTGTTGCAGTCCAGGTTACCCGCCCGCCATCCCCCTTTCATTCTGGAGTTTATCTTTCCTTCTCTATCTTCTACAACCTATGTGGTGTGTTTGCTTGTAGATGAAGGTAAAGTTTATATTGATGCATGTATATATATTTTTGCTACCTTTTTGGGGGTACCTGACATCTGGGACAAGAAAAACTAAAGAAAATGGCGTTGGCTGCTTAGTTTATACTCCTGATGACCTGACGTCATGGAAGAGGAGACAGCAACCGACACAGGACCCAAGACTTTGGAATTCAGGGTGACTGAGGGCAACCTGCCAGCATATATTACCCAATTGTAATGACTGCAACAGTGAATACACTTGAACATCTACATTTATGGTAAGTGTACACAACTGTACTTTTTTGTTGTTTTTATCTGCCTTACTGCCGTTAGGATTAATGTGCTGTGTGTAACTGTTGCTGCTGGTGAATCTTGTGAAAGCTTGACGTTAGGTAACTGTTGCTCATTTATTGTTAAAATTTATAACTCTTAAGCAGATTGCAGTGTTTATGGCATGATGTTGTATCAAGGTTAAGCAGTGTGAACAGGCTATAAACTGGCGACTGTACTTTTGGGTGCTTATTAGCCTAGCAGTGGTCAGTGTGAGAGCTGAAAGCTGAGGAAAGAAAAGATAATGCAGTCATCCAAATCATTTCCAAGCAATGCAGCCTTGGTCCACATTGCCTAGCAACAGTGCAAATAAAACTATGCACTATTGTTTGTCTATATAACACTGCTTCATGACAGAAACTCCAAACTACAAAGAATGGGTGGCAGATACCAGGTGATCAGAACACGTAACAATTTTACGCCAGTCAGATGCACAGTAGGGGTACAAAGGCACACTTAACATAATAGTACAACATTATGCTAACATGGAACATAAGCTGGGCTGCACTCAGTAGTGGACTATAGTGTAACCTAAATGTTATATTCAAAACAAATGCACACTGTTTCCCCTTCAACACTAAGTGTTAATGACACTGTTACAATTGTTATTCTACATATCACAATACACAGTAATATAGCACAGCACCTGGGACACACTGTCTTAGGCATGTAGTGTTGGCGGGGGGCACTCCCGGGTTCAGTATGCAAATTTACGTATACTCTGATTTCTCTTCAGACTGCATAAATCTTTCACTTTTTACAAGTGCAGTATGCAAACCATAGCACTGACAGTAGGCAGATAGTACGTACTGCAACAGAGAACACTGATAGGCACAAAACGTACACAAGAAAGGAAATGTGAAGCTGTATCACAACAGCTGTAGACCGTTACCTCCATGAATAATATGTCACAGCAGTGTTACATTCGAGCTTGAGCAGCATTGCGTGTGCAAAGACATTACTGCTGTCTGCATCCACTCGTTATTACGAGGTCCCTCTGCTTCCTTCATAGGCATAAAACAGGAAGTTTACAAAGACATGCATGTGGAGCCTTTCTCCCCGGGCCTCCGCTGAAAACTGGCTTCGTTCCAAGTCGGACTTTCCCGGTTAACAAATGTTAAATAAATAAATAAAAAAATAATATGCTTCATAACATCTGCAGCAAACTGAACACATTATGGACATTGACAGTACTTTTGTTGTGTAACACGAGTGCAGTTGTGTCAAGGATACTCTTATATTAACATGTTGCATCTCCAGCAGTATGTTTGAAGTCAGCACATATACCCCAGAATTTGAAACATTATGCGTGCATCGGATCGTCACATTTGCATACTTTGCACTACTGAAACTTCAAAAGACAACATAGATAAGAAGTCAGGTGAACATGCATGAAGGGTTCTCTACTGTGTGTTTCCTGTTTGAAATATTCTTCACTTTATACAAACAACAATACACAGTACAGTAGAGTTGGTTGTCAATGATGGCAACTGAAAGGATACACATCTAAATGTAACTTGTAATTATTTACCTTACATTTAATTTTTGCTCTTACTCACCTTTTAGTCAGTGGCATTATTCACTAGTTGGTGTGTTACACGTCACCTGTATTTGCTCTGGAGAGAGTAACACTAGACACAGCTTCCCAGATCTGCATCCCTTGTTACTAGCACCATGAATTCTGACTTAATGTGTGTACTTTCAGGATGGTCCTGTCAGTGGGAAGTATCTAGGCGTTTTGTTCGATATTTGCATGTTGGCAATCAAAAACAATATCATTACCGCAGGAAGGTTACATTCAGTAATGGTATTTGTTAAGGAGTGTCACTTTAGCAATGAGCCAGAACTTTTAAAATTACTTACCAGCTGAACTGTGCTGATCCTATTTCTTCAAAGGCAATTTCTAATCTTTAAACACTTTATTAACATGACATTTTACAGAGTGACATGGACACACATTCAGTTGTAAAAGAAACTATTATAGATTGTTTTTCTTTTCTTGCATTATACACAAATGATTTCTTTCTTAGCAATTATTATTCAATTTAATTTTACATAGATTATTCAAGTCCTGCCTTCCTTATAATTTCACTCCTCCTCCTGAACATTATTTTGTATATATAGATGTCCTTCAAGGATGCATCTGCAGTCATAACATATGGGTTGTCCTGCCTCAGGCAGCCCTTCGGTCGGCCGGATTCCAAAGTCTGGGTCTGGCCTCGGCTGATGTCGCACTTTCCCTGACGTCAGAGCGCCTGGGTTATAAAAGCATCAGCCGACGCCATCTTCCTCAGTCTTTCTTGTCGCGCGGTGCCCGAAGCAGAAGCAGTTCGCAAGTGCCGGTCGGCCAGCTCCTTTGATTCAGCTACCGAAGACTTCGAAAAAGCTAAGTACCCCGTTGGGGACTCTTTCTTGCCTCAGCCGATGTCAGATAAAGTAAATAATTGTTTAACTTGTGGGAAACAAATACCTCATAAGGATTTCCACTCTTACTGTCTCCCTTGCTTAGGCCCAGACCACGACGTCTCAGCCTGCTCTGCCTGTGCTTCCTTCAACCGACGAACGCTTAGGCGTCGGTCGGAGTTGGCAGAGGAATACTTTGGGGCTAACTTTGCATATATAATGCCGTCGGAGACTCCGACTTCACATGTAGTTAAAAAACGGAAGGACAAGGACCGACCCTCGCGGCCTGCGGTTTCGGCTGAAACCTCGGTCCGGCCTACCGCGAGTGTCTCGGTTTCGGCTGAAACCGAGTCCTTGGTGCTTCCTATTACCGAATCCTTACAACCGACTACCTCGGCTTTGGAGGCTCCGGCCGAGTCGGTTATCGAACTACCTACGGAAACCGGTGTCCAGGACATGTCCGACACCATTCCTTTAGACAAGTCCACCCCTGCACGTGGTGCAGCCAGACCCCCTGCATCCATGTCCATTAAGGCCTTCTCTAGGGCTAAAGCTGCCAAACTTGCCAAAGCTTTGCCTCCCAAGTCTACCTCTCAGAGGCCTTCTACCAGCACTCAAATTCTCAGCCTAGCAGAGGACCTTATCTCCTTAATTAGAGGTTCTCAACCTCACCCGGACAGGGGCTCTCTTCCACCTCCAGAAAAAAGGCCTAGGGTTGAGCCCTCTGACCCCCACTCTTCAGATGACTCTACGGATGAATCTGTGTTGTCAGAGCACCAGCAGGAGGCTTATTCGGCCTACGAGGATTCTGATGCTGAAGAATCTATTCCTTCGGCCTCCCCTCCTGAAGAGTTTTCTTTTGGTGAGACACTGCATTCTATGAGAGAGCATTTCCAATGGCAGGGCCAGGAATTTTCTGATTCCAGAAAAAGATTAAGGACCTTTTTGCATTTACCTCAGCATAGGCCTTTGGCTATACCTCCTGTTCTGAATGTTATTGATGATGTATACTCTGATGCTAGTTCAGCCCCTGATTCTCTCCCTCCGGCTCCTGCCAAACCTGATAGGTACTACAGGGTTCCGGATTCTCATTTTCACCTGTACAAGGCCCACTCTGCAGACCCAGAAACCATTTCACAGGGCCCTAAAGGGGTTGCAGCTGCCACTGCTAAAAATCCTTTACCTTCTGAAAGGGATTCTAGAGCTTTAGAGCGATGGGGAAAGAAAGTTTATACTTCTGCAACTCTTTCTATGAGGGCATTAAATTGTCAATTCCATATGATTCAGTACCAAGAGTATTTGTTAGATGAATTGTATAAGAAACTTTCCTCCTCTGAGCCCCTTGACCGAAAATCTCTTCAGGATCTGGTACATAACTCACAGCAGGTTAGCTACCATTTTCTGCAATGTGGCTATGATGCATTGGAAGCTTCATGTAGGTCAGCAATGACAGGGGCAGTTATACGAAGGCATGCCTGGTTGAAGGAACAATCTCTACCGGACCATGTTAAAGCTAAGCTCCTGGATGCTCCTATGGAAAAACAAAAATTATTTGGTTCCACGGCCCAGGAGGTCTTAAAGAAGTTTGAAGAAAAGGCAAAATCTGTGCAAACAGTCAGGGACTTTCTGCAGGTACAACCACCGAGATTCAGCAGAAATTGGCCTACTAAGAATTGGTCCTTTCCAGACTCAGACAGATCACAGAGAGGCAGGAACAGGCGTACCAGAGGTAGGGGGCAAACCAGAGGCCACTACAGAGGACGTCAGTGGCAGCCACCCAGCCAGAGAGGTGGTGCAGGTACAGCAACTACAACTGCTACACCAGGACAAACACAATGACTTAATTTTGACTCCGCCGACCAGGGCTCAATTAGAAGCACCATTGGGTGGAAAGCTTTCTTTATTTTCAGAAAATTGGCATTGCATTTCAAGGGACTCATGGACGCTACAAATAATAGACAAAGGATACTGGTTCCATTTCCACACATTGCCAAAAAGACAAGGAATGCCAGACCTGCCACCAAATCAGAGGGCAGAGGCTTTGAAGCAAATCACAAAATTACTACAAATGAAAGCCATAGAGAAGGTTCCTCACTCAGAACAAGGCCAAGGTTTTTATTCAAGGCTATTCCTTGTTCCAAGAAAAGAAAATCAATGGAGGCCTATTCTCGATCTGTCCGCACTGAACACTTACCTCATTGTGCCGAAATTCAAGATGCTGACCCTACAGCAGCTTCTTCCCATGCTGGGCAAGGAGTCTTGGCTGGTGACTCTAGATCTCAAGGAGGCATACCTGCATGTCCCCATTCGACAAAGTTGCAGAAGACACCTCAGATTTCTTGCAGGATCAGAGCATTATCAATTCTCAGCATTGCCCTTTGGCTTATCTACTGCGCCCAGAGTGTTCACGAAATGCCTGGCATCAGTAATTGCACACTGCAGACTTCAGGGATTCAAATCTACCCATATCTGGACGACTGCCTGATACAAGCGGACAGCAAGACAAAATTGTTAAAGGACTTGGACTATGCCATCCAGCTACTACAGGCCTTGGGATACACAGTCAACATCCAAAAATCAAGACTTGTGCCATCCCAAAGGATAACCTTTTTGGGTGCAGATCTGGATACAACCACCCAAATGGCCTTTCTCACAGAAGAAAAACAGAAACAACTTCCAGATTACTTCAACAATCTGACAAGACAAACTCAGCTAACTGCAAGGAAAATCCTGCAGGCCCTGGGTTTCATGGCATCCTGCATAATACTGATCCCACAAGCCAGGCTACATATGAGAAGACTGCAATGGTACCTAAGGAGTGTATGGACTCAGCACAGTCACAGCTTAGAAACTCTGATTCCAATCATACCTTGCCTTCAGAAGGAATTCCTGTGGTGGACTCTAGCCTGCCAGACCAACAGAGAGTTGCCCTTCTTCAAACCAAAAACAAATCAAACCATCACCACGGACGCTTCAGACCGAGGTTGGGGAGCACACATGGAGGACAAATGTATCCAAGGGCTATGGTCTCAAGGGCAGCTGCGAATGCACATAAACCAAAAGGAAATGCTGGCAGTGATACATGCAGTCGAGGCTTTCAAACCTTTCCTTCAACAAGGTCACCTGTTAATAAGGACAGACAACACCACAGTTATGTGGTACATAAACAAGCAAGGAGGCACGCATTCCTACCCTCTATGCAGACTGGCTATGAATCTATGGGATCTTTGCTTGAAACTCGATATACAACTACAGGCCCAGTTCGTGCCAGAGAAAGACAATACTCTGGCAGACAGCTTAAGCAGAACTACCATGGATGCACACGAATGGATGCTGCACCCAGACATCTTTTTACTCATAACACAGACATGGGGAAGGCCCGAGATAGATCTATTCGCCTCACCCCACAACCATCAACTGAAACTTTTTTGCACAAGGACATACCGTCCACAAGCATGGAAGGAGAACTCTCTTTCATTCAGCTGGAAAGCCCAAAAACTCTATGCTTTCCCACCAATCCCATTAATGTCCAAGGTTTTACTGAAGATCAGGGCAGAACAGCCAAAAGTGATTCTGATGGCTCCAGACTGGCCAAGGCAGCATTGGTACCCACTGTTGAAGAGCTTATCACAAACAAAACCGTGGCCTCTCCCATTATGGCCTCTTCTTCTGACGCAGAACAATTACAAGATCCTGCATCCCAACCTAAAGACCTTGCAACTTACTGCCTGGAGAATACCATGACTCCTCCCAAGGACAGCTTATCCCAGAGGGTAAAGGACATTATTATGGAAGCTCGCCACCCTTCCACAAGGAAGGCATACTCAGCAAAATGGAAAAGATTTCTCAGTTGGAACACAACAAAAGGCCTTGATGTGACAGTGATGAGCATGACACATATACTGGAATACTTAGCAGAATTGTTCCACAATGGCCTGTCTTATTCTTCCATTGAAATACATGCCTCAGCAATTTCAGCAGAATACAATGTAAATCCTCCTGTCTGTTCACATCCTCTCTTAAGGCAATTTCTCAGAGGGATCAAGAACATCAATCCTCCAAGGAGACCACCTTTACCTACTTGGGACCTTAACTTTGTGCTGGAAAAACTAACACTCCCTCCATTTGAACCACAGCAATGGCCGATCCACAGTTTTTATCCTGGAAAACTGCATTCCTTCTGGCCATAACTTCAGCAAGAAGAGTATCTGAGTTACAAGCTTTGATGGCAATGCAGCCATTTCTTATTTTTCATCAGGACAGAGTTTCATTAAGAACTAACCCAACCTTTATGCCAAAGGTGGTATCTAGAGTATCTTTGAACCAAGCAATTCATTTGCCTACTTTCTTCCCAAATCCGCAAAGTAAAGGGGAGAAACTTCTACACACTCTGGATATCCATAGACAGTTACGCTACTATTTGGACAGAACTAAAAGTTACAGAAAGACTGACCAGCTGTTTGTAGCATATGCTGCTGGGACACAAGGAAAAGCAATTTCCAAACAGACAGTCTCCAAATGGATAGGAAATTGCATTTGCTTTTGCTACTCCTTTCATGGAAAGACTGTTCCTGTGAATATTAGGCCTCATTCCACGAGAGCCACAGCCACCACTACAGCCTTCCTAAGGGGGGTGGCTACCAAGGACATTTTAGAAGCTGCTACATGGAGCTCCGTGCATACTTTTGCCAAGCATTACAATTTACCCTTATACTCAAGATCCAGAGCAGGTTTTGCTACTGCAGTCCTGCAGGGTCTCTTATCTACACCATCTTTTTCTTAGTACCTCCACCCTCAGATTAGCTATGGTATTCTACCCATATGTTATGACTGCAGATGCATCCTTGAAGGACATAGTACAGTTTTGTACCTACCATAAATGTAGATGTCCGATAGGTATGCATCTGCAGTCAGGGTTATCCTCCCACCTTCCCCTCTGTGGGTTTCCTAGGGTGCTTACCCCTTCATTAGCTAGCTGGGGGAATCTGTTATGGTGTATTTGTTTGTATGTATATATATATATATATATATATATATATATATATATATATATATATATTTTTTTTTTTTGCATTATGTCTGCAATTTTTGCGCATTTTCTCCAAATTTAGCCTTCATAGAGGGCACCCGGCATCTGGGGCAAGAAAAACTGAGGAAGATGGCGTCGGCTGATGCTTTTATACCCCAGGCACTCTGACGTCGGGGAAAGTGCGACATCAGCCGAGGCCAGACCCAGACTTTGGAATCCGGCCGACCGAAGGACTGCCTGAGGCAGGACAACCCATATGTTATGACTGCAGATGCATACCTATCGGACATTTACATTTATGGTAGGTACAAAACTGTACTTTCTCACATATTCCATTTATTATTTGTAGTTTGCTTCTTCTGTTTTTTTTAAAGATCCCACTCCAGTTCTTTTATGTTCTTTACAACATTAAACAATTCTGTTACGGTTGGTTATGTTTTTGATTTCCTTTTTCTAGTAACTGCTTTTTGACAGCCAGCAGCATTAAACTTATTAGGGTCTTACTATGTCTAGGCAACAGAGTTTCTATATCACAGCTCAAAAGAATAATTTCCTTAGTTACAGTAATTTGCTCCCACAACATTTCTGACAAAATACCCATCTGCCAACTTGTTGCATTTCCAAAAAACATGGCCCCACGCATTTCTGTCTTTCCTGTTACACCTCCAGCAATTGCTCTCTACTTGTGGAAAAATTCTCTGAAGTGTATTTCATAGGTTGTTAGTAGGCTATTGGCCCTAGGGCCTATACAAGCCTAGCCATAACAATTCCCTGGATATTTCTTCCCACAATATTTACTTCTCTGGACCCCTGTCTAGCAGGGCGACTGACATGATCCCCGGGGTGAATTTCCTATCTCCCATCCAATCATCAAGGTTCCTTTTGAAGAGGGCCAAGGAGGGTGCTCTGCGTGACATGTATGGGCAGTCTCTGGGTCAGGAACCTATTCCTCCAGCATGTTTTGTTCATTGTGATGACAAGGTTTAGATCCCTGGAGGGTGTGGCTCTGAGAGATTGAGAATTCTTTAAGTGGAGCATGTCCAACAGCTCAGGGTTTGACATGGCCTTTTATGTTAAGCAGAGATCGCCTCTGAGTAGACGATATGCCACAGAGTACAGCTGGAGTTTTTTAGACAGTCAGCATATGGCATCTGCTTTAGGCCTGTGATTCTTGTAGTGAGGTATTTCTGTGGCCTTTCCAGCTGTTACAGATGTCTTGTGAGGTACATACCAAATGGGGCATTATACTCTATAATGGGTCTAATGAGGGATGAGTACAGTGGGACAATGACCTCATTTTTTCCGGATGAAAAGCCCTTAGTGATGAGGTGTGCCACATAGAAGGATTTCCTGACTGTCGTGGCAATGTGGTTATCGAAAGTGAGACCACTGTCCACCTGTGTCCCTAAGTCTCTCATCACACTTTCGATGTTTAGTGTACTGCCACCTATGTGGTAATTCATGGGTACATGTTTTTTTCCAAAGGGGATAACTATACATTTCTTGTCATTAATCTTGAGCCTATGGCTCTGGCACCAGGCATCTGTTTCTGTAAGGACCTTATGTAGAATATCCACATCATTTGGGGATTCAATAATGGCTCCCAGTTTTCAGTCATCTGCGAACTTTGTAAGCCAGAGTCCCTTAGTGTTGGCCTGTACCTCAGAGAAGTAGATGCCAAACAAGAGTGGTCCCAGGACTGAACCCTGAGGTACTCCACTTGTCACTTATCTGGAGCTGGATTTGGAGCTGGCTACTTTTACAGTCTGGGTTCTGTCAGTAAGCCAGTTGGCAACCCATTGGGTGACGTAGGGATTTATGCCCAGCTTAGTAAGTTTATTTCGGGTATAAAAGTAGCTATTCAAACACTTTCATGCAAAAATCTTAAACCTTCTAGACTTGGTTGCATAATTGGGAGTCATAGAAATGTCGTCCTGTTGTTTCTGTCTGTATTGCTATTCCATTCTTATTCCTCAGTCTTGTCTAACCTCTTCTGAGTGATTCTTATGGTTGTGAAGCATTATTTTATATGTCCTACTAATCATCCCTTTTTAACAGCAGCTTTTGTTCTAGACTCAACTATAAACGTACTTTCCCCCAATAAATTCCAGGTCCTTCTTGTTTGTTTTCTGTGCCCCTACTTCTGTCTTCTACCCTATGTTGTTTTAGTTCTCAGAGTATTTTCTGCTACTTTGTAAATACAATACAACCCCCACCAAAAGGGCAAATATCTATCCCAGCAGAGTGCTGCCCCCGTGACATCTCAGATGCTCAGGTAAGAGCCGCCCTCTCCAAAGCAAAAAACACAGCCTCAATGGGACCAGACGGTGTCCCGGGCTGCGTCCTACATGAACTCCAAGAAGAGCTAAACCCAAACATAAAACTACTGTTCAATCTCAGCCTTACTACAGGATATGTGCCCAAAGAGTGGCGTACAGCAACAGTGGTCCCTCTCCATAAAGGTGGTGCCTCAACGGATCCTGGAAACTATCGCCCCATAAGCCTGACTAGCTTGGTCTGCAAAGCTATGGAAAGGATCATCATGGACCTCATAAATAAAGATATCGGGGACCTACAGACACTGGATCCTACCCAGTTCGGCTTTGTTAAGGGCAGATCCTGTCTCTTAAACCTGGTTGATTTCTTTGAAACACTCACCAAGGCCATTGACGAGGGGAAGGTGGTCCACACAGCCTACCTGGACCTCGCAAAAGTCTTCGATACAATACCCCATTCGGGCATTATAGATAAGCTCACCAGCTTAAATATAAACCCCTATGTCACTAGATGGATTGCAAACTGGCTCAAGGACAGAACCCACATGGTTAGAATTGCTGGAGCCATGTCAGACTCCAAACCAGTTACAAGTGGTGTCCCACAAGGCTCAGTCCTGGGACCTCTCTTGTTCGGTATATATTTCTCGGAGATACAGGCCAACATGGAAGGACTGTGGCTGACCAAGTTCGCAGATGACTGCAAACTGGGTGCCATAATCGACTCTCCAGCCGACACAAGCATCCTCCAAAAGGGCCTTATAGAAACAGACAACTGGTGCCAGAGCCATGGCCTCAAGCTAAATGCCAAAACGTGTATAGTCATCCCCTTTGGCAAAAACAAAGTGCCCACAAATTACCACATAGGTGGTAATCCATTAAGTACAGAAGAAGTAATTAGGGACCTGGGGACCCAAGTTGATAGCAATCTCTCATTTGACAACCACGTAGCCAAAGTGGTTAGAAAAACATTTTATATAGCCCACCTAATCATGAAGGGATTCGCATCTAGATCAGGGGAGGTCATCGTGCCTCTTTACTCATCCCTCATTAGGCCCATAATTGAGTACAATGCCCCTTTTGGGATGTACCTTACCAGACACCTGCAGCAACTGGAAAGACCCCAAAAGTACCTCACCAAGAGGATCAAAGGGCTCAAACAGATGCCATATGCTGCCCGGTTAAAGAAACTCCAGCTCTACTCAGTGGCATACCACCTGTTCAGAGGCGATATGTGCCTGACGTATAAAGCCATGTCCAACCCGGAATTAATGGACATGCTGCACCTCAGAAAATCCAAATCCCATCGAGCTACGCTGCCGAGAGACTTGAACCTCAGCACTGAAATAAATAGGACATGCTGGAGGGACAGATTCATAACCCAGAGGCTCTCTTCACTCTGGAATAAAATCCCAGTCCAGGTTAGGCAGAGTCCCTCATTGACTCTCTTCAAGAGGAATCTTGATGAGTGGATGGGAGATCGTAGGTTTACCCCCGGTATCACTTCTGTGTCACTGTTAGACAGAGGCACAGTATACTAACCTCGAAAAGGGCATAGCAAAATAAATTTAAAATGGGTGGCGAAAGCCAAACACATTCTGGCTAGGCTTATAAATGCCCTAGGGCAGATAGCCTAGTATGAACCTATGAACAATATTCTGTGTGCTTGTTTTTGTTTTTGTTTACGAGCCTTCATTCAAAATCCTACTCTCGCCTTGTTTCGTGACTTGTCTCGTGTTTCAACATAATTTATTTCCAGTTTGATTTGCAGTCTTCTGCTTATGTTATGTACGAGTCTTAACTGTATAGCTCTCGAGTTTTCCTTATAATCTGGTAATCCTAAATCACCTTGCTCTTTGCAGAGAAACAGCTTCTCCCACTTAACTGTTGCCTTCTTTCCTTCCCAATTCCTTCAATTCTTTATTAATTATTGTCCATGACTTCTCTGCTTGATAAAAAAAATCCCTGACCCATATACAGTATTAAAGAGATTGATAAAAAACACCCTGACCCATATACATTGTTAAAGAGACTAGGTATAATTTCACTGCTTGCATGATACTGTCCATAGTCAGATTCCAGCAGTTCAAATTTGTATTACCTTTTAAGTCCTTCCTACATATCCTTTGGTGGTGTAATAGAATCTTATTTTTTAAATTTGCACACCTTAATACTTCACCATATCATATCCCTATTAATATGGGCTTTGCTGAATCAATTAACATGTGTGAGCATAGTTTACCAATAAAGCCTTTGTTTTATTTTCATATATTTTATTTGCTGAAAAAAATAAAACTGTCTGAAAATGTTTCACAATATAAAATATCCTTTTCTGATTTTATTTAGTAAAAATAGTGTCATCTGCAAATAAGGCTGATCTTTCTGGAGTACCATGCCAGTTTATATCCTTAAATTTGTGAGTTCCTTATTTTCTTTGCCAATGGCTCTGAGTGCAAGGCAAATAACAGAGGATGCCCCTCTCTCGTCCCTCTTTTCAAGCCTAGCTTGTCAGAAAAGAACCCCCCACCTTGATTCCAGCCTCTGACCCCTAATGTAGCTTCCTAATTAATCCCGTTATTCTGTTAGTAAATGCAAATGCTGTCATTGCCCCTACTTATAACATCCCAGCTAACTCCATTGAATGCCTTTTCTGCATCAAGACTTACCACCAATAGCTGGGTTTTCTTGCACTGTGTTTCTGTCTGGATCATCGTTATTCTGTTGTCAATGTTTGCCTCCCATCCACAAAACCACATCAGTCCATGTCTGTCAGTTTTGGCAACACCTTAGCCATTTTCCTAGCTACTGTAGGCATAAATACTTTATAACCATGATACACATTTGAAATGGGTTTATATGAAGTTGTATTTAAAGGGTCTTTACCCTCTTTAAGTAATACAGCCCTCTACAGCTGTCTTCCAAGATGCTGGTGCTTCTTAAACAGCTGAACGACTTTACCTGGGAGGGGAAGATGGTGAAAGTCAAACATCTCATGTCCAACAGCTCAGGGTTTGACATGGCCTTGTTTGTTAAGCAGAGATCGCCTTGGAGTAGACGATATGCGACAGAGTATAGCTGGAGTTTTTAAGGCGGTCAGCATAGGGCATCTGCTTTAGGCCTGTGATTCTTTTAGTGAGGTATTTCTGAGGCCTTTCCAGTTGTTGCAGATGTCTTGAGAGGTACATACCAAATGGGGCGTTGTATTCTATAATGGGTCTAATGAGGGATGAGTACAGTGGGACAATGACCTCCTTTTTTCTGGATGAAAAGCCCTTAGTGTTGAGGTGTGCCACATAAAAGGATTTCCTGACTATTGTGGCGATGTAGTTATTGAAGGTGAGACCAAAGTCTCTTATCACACTTTCGGTGTTTAGTGTACTGCCACCTGTGTGGTAATTCATCAGTTATTCTTATGTATATCATGCACACACACACACACACACGCGCACACACACACACACACACACACACACATACACAGACATCACTTATGCTAATGTATATCACAAACACACACACAGATGGACATCAGTTATTCTTATGTACATCACAAACACACACACACACAGACACATATGGACATCAGTTATACTTATGTATATCTCTAACATACACACATATACACACACACACACACACACACACACACACACGCGCACACACACACACACACACACACACGGACATCAGTTATACTTATGGATATCACACACACTTACGTACAAAGGCATCAGTTATGCTTATGTATATCACGCACACGCACACAAACACACATTTATGCCTATGTATATCACAAACACGGACACATGGGCATCAGTTATTCTTATGTATATCACACAAACACACACACACACACACACACACACACACACACACACACACACACACACACATATGGACATCAGTTATGTTTATGTATACCTCTCACATACACACACACACACACACACACACACACACACACACACACACAAACTGACATCAGTTATACATGTGTATGTCACACACACTCACTCATGGACATCAGCTATGCTTGGGTATATCGCGCGCGCACACACACACACACATCAGTTATGCTTATGTATATCACAAATACACATACACACAAACACACACGGACATCAGCTATGCTTATATACATCGCACACACATGGAGATCAGTTATTCTTATGTATATCACAAACACATACACACAGAGACAGACACACACACACGCGCATATATCAGTTATGCTTATGTATAACGCACACACACACACACACACACATGCAGACACACACGGGCTTCAGTTATGCTTATGTATATCACATACACAGACATGGACATCCGTTAAGGATATGAATATCGCACACACACACACACACACACACACACAGACTAACATAATTCAGTAAAGGTATTTAAAAAGAAAAGATGATGGTGCTTCCCCTCCTTTTAAAATATTGTTAAACAAAATCTTCCAGATCTTTATAACGTACTTCCACCCAAACTTCTAAACTTCCTCAGGTTTACTGTTAATAGAGACTTCCCATTTTTATCTCATCCCCTCTCATTTTAGCTATTGATTCTTGATCTTGTCTATTATAACCTCGGCATATTATATATTAATGTGTAAATAAAAAATACCCATCTCTCTCTGTCTGCTGTCATATGACAGAAAATAGTTTCGTACATTTACATATCGTAAATTTGATGTGTAGAATGTTTTCATATTCTGGTGCTTATAGTCCGTGCTGCAGTTGTGATGTTGTATCTCTAAATTTTGAGAATGTGAATGTCTACTTATCTGTCTGCATCTGAACATTTACATATCTGTATATGTTTTTAACTCATTATAAATGGCATTTATCATCGTAGAAGTTCTGGAATATCTCTCCATTTGTTACTCTGTTCTGTGTTACTATGGTTGTTGCTGTATGGGCTCTGGTCATGGTTGAAAGGGATATTTAAGTCTACCATAAATATTTCCATTTGTGTCTTTTCTTAGTCCCCCCCCCCCCAGTCCTCTGCTGTATATAGATTTTCATACAATTTCCAAAATATCTGTAGCACCCTCTGTAGGATCTCTGGTTATTTTGCTTGTCATAGGCTGCTTAAATTTAGCAGCATCCATTTCTGTTTTCTGTTGTTTAAACCATTGGGCTAATCATTTTTGTGCTCTGGTGTTACCAAAATAATTCTTGCTTAACAGCAAACTTTCTAAACTAATGCGTATTTTCCAAACACGGGCTTATTATCCTTTTAACACTCAACAGTTGCTCTTTTTCTTTTTCTCTAATATACCCCTTCATCTGCAGTACTTTAACCTTTGATAATCCCTCTAAATAATTCCTATTACTTCTTTCTCGTATTTCTTTGTCTTTCATTTCTTACCTCCTCATCTGCAATACTTTGATAATTTATCTAATACCTATTACTACTTTCCCATAAATTCCATTTTCATTTTCATCCCATTCCTCAGTTAACCCTTCTGAATTCACTTATTTTCTAACAGCTCTTAATTGGTTTCCACTACCCATTCCTTAAATTCCTCTCTTTCTGATAGGCAAATAGGACAGCATCAATGTGTCATTTTAACTCAATTACTGTACATGTTTTATTGTAGCCTTTATTGGTACATGATCTGAAATAGTTAGTGGATTTGTTTCAAAACTTTCAGTGAAGTGGCTATGCTCTTGGGAGATATAATTTCTGTCCAGTCTAACCCAGTTATTGTTCCTTAGGAAGTAACATGTAAATTATGTGTGGGGGTGATTTTACATCTTCCATTCCAAATAGTCTGACTTTGTTCAGAAATTTATCCCCTTTTGTAAAATTTTCCCTTCTAGCTCCCCTGATACAGCTTTACTATTGCATGTCTGGTTCCAGTACCCACCCAAGAGTAAAACTCTCTATTAGAAGTGGAATGTAAATACATGCCAGTGTAATATTCCTGCCCCCTTATTACCACAGCTCTATCCTCGTTATCTTTGCTGTCTTAATCTGTCACTCTTGGACCTCTGTTGTAGTCCGTATTGACCCCTTATTACCACAGCTCTATTCTCGATCTGAAGTAGTTAACTTCATTCTTTCTGCACATATGGGTATTCGGATCCGATTCAGATCCGAGCTGGCAAAACTTTTCAAGCATCAGCTCCAACCTCCTCCCCTACCTATATTACATCACTTCCTCCTATCTAGCCCCAGATCTTGTTTGCTGCTCTGTGAGTCAGCATCGTGGTCTCTGAGCTCTAAGCAAGGTGATAAGTTTTTTTGGTCTTATTAGTGTAGATGGGTGTGAACACCTTTCCCTTTTTCCTCCCTTCTTCACTTTTGTTCGTCGTGTTTTAAAAAAAAAAAAAAAAAAAAGTATTTGTGTAGTACTGTTTTGTAGCCTGGTTTCCCGCCTAGGCCCAATCCCTTGTTAAGTGTGTGGGCCGTTAGGGAATTTACTGTTCTCCACTATGGCTGAACAGCCTAAGGTTCTTTTTAAGAAATGCACAGAGTGTGGTCATAAGCTCTCACCAGCCGATGGCCACACTCTGTGTGTTCTGTGTTTAGGAGTTGCCTATCTGTCTGCATCCTGCGACATTCATTCAGGCTTTAACCCTAGGGCACTGAAGGATCGTCGGGTTAAGCTTGTGGCTAAAGGTCTGCTACCAGCTTCTGCCCTGGAGTCTGCCTCAGTTTCCTCCCCAGCCAGTGACACTGTGCAGGCAGGGACACAACCTCCCGCCAGCCCTGCTACATCGAATTCGTCCCAAGGTAGGGACAGAAGAGAGAAGGGGTAGTGCCACAAAGAGAGGGACAGGCCCAGAAAAAGATCACCGGACGGGGAGTCTTTCTCCAGCCCCTCTTCAAAGGCACCCAGGTCTCGTTCTCCTTGGCTCCGCTCTCCCCGTTTCTCGCCGGGGCCGATGGAGCCATCGGAGCCGAGGTACTCCCCTCAGATCCGGCCCAGACCCGAGTCGGTCGCTTCCTCCAGGTCGACTCGGAGTGTCTCCGACCTTGATATGGACAGGTTGATGAGGAGGTTCATTCAGATGGGGGTCTTACCAGGGCCCTCTCCCATTGGAGAGGGTCCTTCTACAACTATGTTCCACCCTATTTCTCCTTCCCTGATCTGACCTGACGCTTTGGGGTTCTCGGGTCTGAGACCTTTCGGAGCTGTTGGGTCAGCGCCGATGGTTCTCATTTCCTCGACGCCGGCCGTTACCTTGAGTTCCTTGGATCCGATCTCTGAACCAGGAGACTCTCGGAGCCGTGGTCGGGGAGTCGGACCTGAGGGTCGAGATCTTGCTCTTTCGGATCCCATCCTCGGTGCCCAGACTACCCTGCCTTCGGCTTTGATCCCTGCTTCGGATCTGGGGAGAGCCTCATCCTTATGAGCTATGGAGGTGTGCTCTCCATCGGCATTCGGGGCAGTGGAAAGGGTTCTCTCCCAGGGGTTGAGGCCACAGCTCGCCTACTTGGATCCTACCCAGACCCCTCTGATTTTGGATTCTGCTCCCATTACCCTGTCTCAGGGACAAGCCAGTGCCATAGCAACCCCAGGTTGTTCCCCTCAGGGTACCCCCGGAGGCTTACAAATCCTCTTCAGAGAGTCCCACTGGAGAGGAACCTCATAAGCGCAAGTGTAAGAGGAGGCACTTGGACTCCCCTAAGTCCATTACCACCGATACGGACTTGGATGAAGGAGAGGGTTCCCCCAGATCACCTACCAAGGACGTCTCGTTCGGAGACATTATGGAGATCCTCCGCCAAAGAGGAGGTTGGTCAGCCCCCAAACCCTCTGCGGATGAGTCCATATTCCTGGAGGCCTTTGGCGCGGGCCCATCTACTTCCTGGGTCTCACCTCCAGCTGACCCTTTGGTGGACCCCATCACCACTAGGGCATGGAAGGATCCTGACACCGTAGAGCCTATACCCAAAAGGCCAGACAAAATTCTTTCCCCGCCGTCAGACAGGCAGGCATGGTCCAAGGGAGCCCCGGTAGATGCTTTGGTGGTTGCAGCAGCCACAAAGAAGGAACTGGCACAGGAGACTTCCTCGGTTCATCCACCAGACAAGGAGTCCAGGTCGATGGATTGTTTCGGGAAGCGCATGTACACGTCAGCGACATTTTCTATCCATGCGCTGAATTACTTGGCACATGTCATCTGACTGCAGCAAGACCTTATATCTGAACTAACTGAGTCACCCCCGGAGTCTCTATCGCAGCAGGACAAGCAGTCCTTTACTACGAAGATGACTACACTGAAATCAGTGACTAATACGTCTATGCGTCTCCTCTCTCATGCTACGGAGGGAGCTGCTAGAGCTGCTGGTACAGGCGTTGCCTTGAGGTGACACACCTGGATCAGGCTGTGTCAATTTGCGGACCCCTTTAAGGCATCTTTCATCAACGCCCCTTTTGATGGATTATCCCTCTTTGGGAAGACTACGTGACACACTAACCCAGAGTGAGAAGGACGGAAAGACTTTGTCAGCCGTCGGAATCCACTTCTCTAACCCCCAGAGGTCCTATTCCAGGAACCAAAAGGGGCAAAAAAAGATGTGGTTCCAGAAATCACAGTTTTTACGTGACACTCAGGAATATTCGTCCCCCAGAGGCAGAGGGGGGACAAGACCGATGCCGTCCCAGAGGCAGAGGGGGTCCCAGAAACTTTGGGTCTAGGGAACCTTTTTCCAACAGACCCGCACAGCAACCCTGAGGGGTTGCCCGGCTGCTCTACTCTGGAGGCAGCCGGGGGAAGATTTTCCTTACATCCAGCGGCATGGGAGTCCATTACTGCAGACCGCTGGGTGTTAAACATCATATCCAGCGGATATTCTATCCCCTTCATTTCATGTCCCATAACTCCAGCACACCTTCCAGATGTTCCACCCGCTCACAGGGAGGCTGCAGCATTAGAGGTTTCGAAGCTGCTACAAAAACAAGCCATCGAGCCGGTCCCCCAGATCAAGTCTGGATCAGGCATCTACACCAGGTTCTTTTTAGTGCCAAAGAAGACTGGGGACCTCAGGCCCATTCTGGACCTGTCTATCCTCAACCTGTCGGTAGAGAAACAAAAATTCCGGATGGTCAGTCTACAGTCCATTCTACTGTTTCTGAGAGAATGCGACTGGATGTGCTCGTTAGACCTCCAGGATGCTTACTGTCACATCAAGGTCCACAGGAGCTCCAGGAGGTTTCTACGCTTCAGGGCTAGGGGCCAGTCACTTTCAATTCAGGACCCTACCCTTCGGTCTCACCACAGCCCCCAGGGTGTTTACCAAGGTTATGGCGGTCGTAGCGACTCACCTGAGACTTCAGGGCATTCAGGTATTCCCCTACCTAGACGACTGGCTCTTCGCTGCATCCACCAAACGTCTCTCGTGTCAGACCCTACACTACTTCCTCGGTCTGGCTCACAAGTTAGGCACCACGATCAACCTCAACAAGTCCCACCTGACTCCGGTTCAGATCATAGACATCATCTGGGCATGGTTGGATTCGATTCAGTCAAAGATTTTTCTCACCCCGGAAAGGATAGAAAATCTCAGACTCCATGTATCAGCAATCTTGGATCACTCTGTAGTCACAGCAGCTGATGTTCTCAGGGCCCTGGGTTCGATGGCAGCCTCAATCTCTATCCTCCCTCTTGCATGTCTTCGCATGAGAGTCCTTCAGTGGAATCTAGCAGTTCAATGGTCCTGGCTAGACCTCCTGATGAGTTTCCACATCCGAATCAACCGGACATGCAGAACATCACTCCAGTGGTGGCTTCAATCAGCGGACATTTTTGAGGGGTGCAGCTTTCTAGCCCCTCTGGCTCAAGCCACTGTGACGCCTCCCAGCTCGGGTAGGGGGGGCACTTCCCGGGAAGAACAGTCCAAGGCACGTGGTCCCTTCCAGAGACCAAGCTACACATCAGTGTCCTGGAGATGAGGGCAGTGCTTTTACTGTTGAGAGCCTTCCACCCTGTCCTAACTCCGGGGACGGTAGCCATTCAGTCAGACAACATGTCTGTAGTCTGGTATATAAACAAACAGGGAGGGACCCGATCCTACCCCCTTTGTCACGAGGCCATGAGGGTTTGGGAGTGGGCCATATCCACCAGCCGGTTTCTCATAGCAAGGCATATCCCGGGACGCTCCAACATTCTAGTGGACAGTCTCAGCAGGGCAATCCTTCTGCCTTATGAGTGGTCTCTGAAACAATCAGTGGCAGAGAAAATCTTCCTTGTTTGGGGTCAACCTTGCTGCGATCTCTTCGCATCTCCTTCCAACATGAAGCGCAGCAGCTTCTTCGCTCTGATCCCCCCTCCGGGGGATGTCCCGAGGGACGCTCTAGTCCATGCTTGGCCTCCCGGGCTACTGTATGCTTGTCCCCCGTTACCTGTTATTCCAAAGTTCCTTCAGAGAGCTTGCCAGCTGCAGTGCAAAGTCATTCTCATAGCTCCCTTCTGGCCTCACCAAGTGTGGTTTCCCTTTCTATGGTCTCACCTGTTGGCTCCTCCATGGACTCTAGATCCATGTCCGGATCTAAAATCTCACCCGTTGGGCATGCCCCTGCCCAACCTGGACAGCCTCAAGCTGATGACATGGCTGCTCCAGTTCCCATGATCATCAGGACTCCCAAACTTCCGTCCCCTGTTAAGAACATTCTGGTAGCTTCTCTTAACGCCTCCACTAGGAAACTCTACAATAGCAAGTGGAGACGTTTTTGCGTTTGGGCCTCTCAACGCAATCAGAACCCATTTACAGCCCCCGTTCCGGTCATACTGGATTTTTTGGCCAATCTTTTTCTATCCGGCACAAGTGCTTCCACCATCAAGGTTCAGCTAGCTGCCATCTCTAATTTTCATGTAGGTGAAAATAAGGTTGCTCTGGCTTCTGCCAAATTATGTAAAGCTTTCCTGAAGGGCACTTTTTTATTGCGACCACCAGTTAAAGAAACAGTGCCCCCCTAGGATCTGACTTTAGTCCTTCAAGCTTTGACCTCTCCCCCTTTCGAGCTAGCCGGTTCAGTTCCGATGAAGTTTTTGTCATGGAAGACAGCATTCTTGGTTGCCATCACTTCAGCTAAAAGAGTTTCAGAGTTTCAGGCCTTATCCTCCTTGCCCTCCTATTTGGTTTTCCACAAGGATAGGGTTTTGCTGTGTACAAACCCTTCTTTTCTTCCCAAGGTGTCCTCAGCAGCCAATATTAATCAATCTATAAATTTGCCAGTCTTCTTCCCAAATTTCCAAAATAGAGGTGAACATAAGCTTCATTTATTGGATGTCCATAGACAGCTTATTTTTTACCTCCATAGGAATAAATAAACTCTTCCAGAAGTTGGATCAATTGTTTGTCTCTTTTTCAAAACCATTTTTGGGCAAAGCAGTTTCGAAAGTGTCCTTAGCAAGGTGGATCACTCTTTGTATTGCACAAGTTTATAAGGACAAAGGTTTATCTCCTCCTGGTGTTTTGAAGGCTCATTCCACTAGGGCAATGGCCACTTCTGCAGCTTTCTGGTCAAGAGTTCCGTTAGACGATATCTGTGCGGCAGCGACTTGGGCCAGTTCACACACATTGATCTTTCATTATAAATTAGATCTTATTTCTAGAGGGAGAGCATCCTTTGGCTCTGCGGTGCTCAGAAATATCTTTCCATAAGGGCCTCCCAGGAATTCTAGTAGCTGGGGACTCTGTCCCATATGTGCAGAAAGAATGAAGTTAACTACTTCAGATAAAGAAGTTATGTACTTACCATAACGTTCAATCTGAGTAGTTAGACTTCATTCTTCTGCACCTTCCCTCCCTCCATCCCCCTCACTCTTCAGGTTTATCCTGTTTAGGATTGTGGTTATGTTGCCATTTAGTGACAGCAAACTTGATCTGGGGCTAGATAGGAGGAAGTGATGTAATATAGGTAGGGGAGGAGCTTGGAGCTCGGAGCTGATGCTTGAAAAGTTTTGCCGGCTCGGAACTGCATCGGATCCGAATACCCATATGTGCAGAAAGAATGAAGTTAACTACTTCAGTTCGAGGATAGAGCTATGGTAATAAGGGAACGTTATGGTAAGTACATAACTTCTTTTTATCTTTCCTGTCCTAATCTGTCACTCTTGGAGCCTCTGTTGTAATCAGTATTGACCCCTTATTACCACAGCTCTATCCTCGTTATCTTTCCTGTCCTAATCTGTCACTCTTGGCGCCTCTGTTGTAATCAGTATTGACCCCTTATTACCACAGCTCTATCCTCGTTATCTTTCCTGTCCTAATTCGTCACTCTTGGCGCCTCTGTTGTAATCAGCATTGACCCCTTATTACCACAGCTCTAACCTCGTTATCTTTCCTGTCCTAATCTGTCACTCTTGGCGCCTCTGTTGTAATCAGTATTGACCCCTTATTACCACAGCTCTATCCTCGTTATCTTTCCTGTCCTAATCTGTCACTCTTGGCGCCTCTGTTGTAATCAGCATTGTTCTTCTTTTCCTTTGTCACTGGTATTCTGCTGAACACCCATTTTGAAATCCTGAATATGTGCTTCCAACTTGCATGTCTGCTTTATTTGGCAGGCTCAACTTCTATGCCATTGCAGCTTATCGTCTCTGTTTAGACCCATGTCACATTTCCCAGACATTTTGTTTCAATAAAAATAAGAACATCCAAGAAAACAAGAAACACAAAAAATATACATTTTCATTTCCAGCTGTAACTTTTAACTCACAGTAAACATACAGACATCTGTGTACATTTTCCAAAGAGGAGAATTAGCCCTCCCCCCGATGTCATATATGGACAACTATCTTAGATAGAAAGCTACACCCAGGGTTTAACACCCAGTCTAAAGTTTGGTGTAATTATGCTCACAGTGCTTGTTGGAGCCTGTGTTCCATCCTTTCTTGTCCCATCTCACCTTCCCTCCCAGATGTGGAAAACAGCTTTCACCCTCTCGTTAACTGATTTTAACCTTAAGAAAAGAAAGAATGCCCTGGCTACTATTAAATGAACAGATTTTGCATTATGATTTATACTAAAGTGTTTTTTTATTGCTAGGAATGTATTTGCTTGTATTCCTATTAATGCCACAGAATTCATTTATTTTCACTGAGCTGCATGTCACTTCTCTTTTAAGTACTGCTTTTAGTATTTCCCCATACAGATGCCTCACAGTTTGCATTTCACTTATTTCCTGATTAATTAACTCTACCTGCAGAGAGGGTTTCTTCCACTGCAGAGCTCTGCTGGTAGGTCAAGGCCACCTGATAGTTTTTGCACATCAGGGGAGTCAAATTTAATACACACGTATGATCACTTCATTTCAACCTCTTCCACTTAGTGACCCAAGGTCACATTATACTGCATTTATCTTGTGACTGTATACATCCCATATACATTACAGTTAAAAAAATATATACATTCCTACTTTAACATCATTGGCATTAACAGCTGTCACTGAGAAGACTCCCACCCCCAATACATACATACCTAACATTTAAATACCTCTGCATACTGTACAGAACTACTTTACAGTTTAACATGCAGATGACTTCAAGAAATTTATGGGAAAAAAAACATTTTTACTTAGTTACATATTCATTATCCTTCTAAGCATTAATGACAAAGTAGGAATTATACTGAGTCCTCCAACCAGTTTATCACCGTTCACAAACTTTTTTTTTTTCCACTTTTTCAGAAGTACATATTTTCAACAGACACTCTGCTTTACTGGCATATGTGTATTAGTGGCCTGCTACCCTCCCTCAGGCAGTCTATGAAAGCTCAGAGCTCCTCCCACTGCCTGTCTGAGGGGTGTGCAGGACTAATCACCCGTCATTACAGGAAATGCCTTTCAAACCCACAGACAGGACCCTTTCAGTTTTCTAGTACCACAATAAGAGAACGATCTCTTGGACGTCTGCTGCTCTCTATGGATTACTTCAGCTACTGAGCTCAGATAAGAAACCCTTTTGGGTTTTATTTCCTTCCACTGCTTTTTTCCATCAGTGCTTGAATTGTATATTCTGTGGATGTCGTGAATAAGTCACTGTTGTAGTATTCTAAACAGATTGGTTGAAGCTTGCTGATGACTGGATGGGTACCAAAGCGTTACCTTTTCCTCAGCTCGCCTGTGTCCAAGTATAAAGTTGGACAGATGTACGAGATCCCCAGACTCTCTCTCTGCCAGCCAGAACACAAGTCGTTGCACCCAATGGGCTGTGATCATTTGCTTGCTCATTACCATAGCGTTGCTTGTCAGATCAGATAATTGCCCCGTTGGGAATCCTTCCTTTCTAAACTATTGGCTGTTTTGCTTATTGTAAATAGATGTTACCTAGGAGGTTAAGTGTGAGTGTGGTAGACAAATTCCTTCCTAAAACCCTACAATCTTAGCTATCCACACATAATGCTTTCCTTGACACGCAACATCTGAAGTGCTTGGTCCACTCCACTGTGTCAGAAGGCCTGTACATCGGCATTCTGCCCAAGAGAAAAATTAAAACACCTAGAGAGGATTTTCCCACCACTTCTCTCTTCTCCGAATCAGACATGCCCACTAAGGTTGTCAAACCCATGGTACTCCAATCATCTTTTCATGAGCCCACTACTGCAACCCTGCTGAAGGCCGGTATGGCTCCAGAAGCCTTGCAGACACCTGATTTCACTGACGAACCATGACTCCTTGTCTTGGAGGGCTGTTGAGGAATCTCTCAGATCCTTGTGCTGGAAGAGATTCCTGGTACTCTGTTAAAATGCGCCAGGGCTCAGAATCCCCTAAAGCTGCTTCAGACAGACATCACCTCTAAGAAGAAAAAGCAGAAACTTATGCAGTCGATATCCCATTCTGTATCTAGAGAGAAAGAATGAATTGATTTTTCTCAGGGGTATTCAAGGCAGTCATATCTTTGAAGCCTTCTTCCTTTGTGTGTCAGCCTTCTCAGGCCACACCACACAAACAGGCCTTAGATTCTTCTTCCCTTGATGAAGAACTGGACAGCGATTCTGATCTTTCTCTCATCTACTCTTCCCAGTTTCACCCTCCTGAACAGATTTTCTCAGATGAGAGGGAGACATAACTCTCCGGATTCCACATTGGAAGAAGCCTCCTTTAGAGAAACCTTACAAAGCATGATGATGCATTTTGAATGGCAGTGCAGACAGGTATCTGATGTGCTAAAGATATACTACAATTGGAGATGGGCACTCCTGCTCCTCCTCCAGTTTCCCCAGTGTGAGATCTTTATCTGGACATCTTTCAGGTCAATTCATCGGCACCAGATTCTCAGCCTCCTTCTCAAAGAAGGCCAGATAAGTTCTACAGAGTTTCTGATAAACTGAAGTACCTCTACAGAAACCCTGTGTCAGACCCAGCTGCAGTTTCCCTGCCTCAGACAAACCTTCTAAGTTGCTCCCTGACACAGTTGTTTTCCCCAATGAGAAAGACGGTCGAGCAATGTACAGGTGAGCAAAAAAAAACTTTCAAAGACCAAATACGCCAAAAAACACACACAAAACTGGAACTCCAAGCGGAAAAAAAAAACGAAACTGCTCACCGATGTATCTAAAACTTTTTAATGGTGCTTCTATTCAAAAGCACCATTAAAAAGTTTTAGATACCACATCGATGAGCAGTTTTGTTTTTTTTCAGCTTGGAGTTTTTTGTCTTTCAATGTACAGGTGAGGTAAGAAAGTGTATACTTTAGAATTCAGAGCCATTAACTATCAAACTCAAATGACTAAATACTTACTGTCTGTGCTACAGTCCTTAAGCAAAACCAGCAAGAAGCCTCAGCATTTACAGTCTGTAGTGGCCCAGGCTTCTCCAATAGCCAGGTACAGTATAAAATGCAGCCGTGATGCCCTGGATGCTTCTTCCAGGGCAGCTGTAACTGGCTCAGTGATCAGGCAGTATGCCTGGCTAGGAGGCCAACCTATTCCAGAAGATTTCAACTCTAAAAGATTCCACACTCCCCTTGGATAACAACCTCCTTTTTGCCTCACAGGCAGCCAGCTTTGCAGGAACAGGGCAAGTTAATGAAAGATTGTGGTCAGATTCTGCTGCCTACAGTTGACCTGAATGGAATGCACCCTGGACACCTCTGTCATGCATGCCTCTATTTCTCAGGAGAAGGTCATCTCCCTAGCCAATGAGTTCTTAATGCCTTCCAACGAGGATCATTGCTCGGCCAGACAAGCTGTCAGGGCTCCGGGACTCATGGCTGCAACCATTCCTAGTATGTCCCACACCAGACTACACATGAGGAAAATACAGTGGTATCTGAAGTCAGTGTGGTCCCAGCACTCTTACCCTCTGGATACCTGCATTCCTTCTCTTCCTCGCATCAAGAAGAAACTCCTTTGGTGGCAAAACCAGGTTAAGCTTAACCCAGATCATCCATTCACTCCAGTCCCACACAACCAAGTCCTGTTTACAGATGCTTTGGACAGGGCATGGGAGGCTTGGACAGGAGACCACAGAGTGCAAGGGAAGTGGCCTGCCTGTGACATCAAAGAACACATCAGCTTAAAGGAAATGAGAGTAACTTCTACAAGCCTTACACACATTCTCACATCTTTGGAAACCCTACACTTTGCTGGTGCACACGGATAACACCACTGTGATGTAGTTCATAATCAAGCAGGGAGGCAACATATCCTACCCCTTGTACAGGCTAGCTCAAGAAGTCTGGCACCTAGCCTCTCAGCTGAATCTTACACTTACAGGAACATATATTTCCCCTCAGTAAAACGTATTGGTAGACTCTTCAAGTAGAGACATGGAAGATCCTCATGAATGGTACAGAGATGGTCAAATCCATAGCTCTTAGTTGGGGGACTCCCCAGACAGACCTCTTTGCCACCTCCAAGCATCACCTGCTCCCACTTTTCTGCACAAGGAATCCATCACCTCTAGCCTGGAGGACAGATGCCTTCTCCTTCCACTGGACTGGGAAATTCTTTTGTGCATATGTCTCTGCATCTCTGCTTCCAAAGCTCTTTCTCAAGCTCCAGAGGGAATCGCCTAAACTCCTGCTTCTAGCACCTTTATGGCTAAGACAGCACTGATTACACCTCCTGTTTCACCTATCAAAGGGAAATTACTGAAGAAGCCATCCAAAACCAGATCTAATCACTCACAGTAAAGGCAGCTCCTTCATCCCAGTCTGACCTCACTCAGTATAACCCTCTGGATGGGTAGGATTCTAATTTTTACAAGAGACAACTTTTCTGAAGTGGTTTTTAGAGCTCTACAAGAGGCCAGGAAATTTTACACAGTCAAGTTGAAGAGGTTTTCCATCTGTTGCCTTAAGCGCAAACACCAGCCCCTTCTATCGGATAACCCTACAGTGCTCCAATACTTGTGTGACTTATTACATTTAGGGCTCGCTCACTCTTTCATTAAGGCTCACTTATCTTACTTTAATGCTTGCCTACATTTGGAGCATTGTCTTATGTCCAAGACAGAGGCTTTTTTTTTATTCTAAGGGGAGTTTTACAAGTTAAACCCCCAAGGAATCCTATCACTCTACCATGAGACCTTAATTTTGTTTTGGAAAATCTCACTTTACTCCCTTTTGAACAAGCTGCTTTAGCTACTCTAAAATTCTGCACAGTGAAACAGTGCTCCTCCTGACCTTGACTTCAGCCCACAGGGTCTCAGAAGTCCATGCTCTCATGGGTGTTCCACCTTTCCACATCTTCCACAAAGACAGGGTAAGCCTAAGGGCCAATCCATCTTTCATGAACTTACTCTCAACCAATCAATCAATCTGCCTATCTTTTTTCCCTCAATCCTGAAAATAAGGAGGAATGAGTATTACACTCTTCAGACATTCACAGACAGTTGAGGTTTTACCTGGGCAAAGCTAAGGATTTCAGAAAAGAGATCAGCTGCTAATCTCTTTTATGGTTTCCATGTTATGATAACTGGTTTCCAAACAATCTATTGCTTCCCGAATCTCTAAAGGGTATTTCCTTTTGCTACTCTCGCCATGGAAAGACTTTACTCTTCTAGCTAAATGTACACTGCACTCGAGCAGTAGCTTCATTAGATGCCTTCTATAAGGGGGGGATGGATACCAGGTCCATTTTTGAAGCAGCAATCTGGTCATCTGTTCACACCTTCACAAAGCACTGCAAGCTGGACACCTTCTCCAGGTCCAGGGCAGTTCTTCCCAGAACTGTTCTCTCACCTCCTGGACTCTCTGTCCTCTGTTTCCTCTTAAGCCTGCCAACCTCCTGTCTCTCTACAGCTCGGGAAATTACCCATCTGTTAAGAATACTGCAACAGTGATCAATAGAACATCTACTGTTATGGTAAGTTCTTACTTACACAACTGTGCTGTTTCCTATTTTTTTCTGAATGATAAATTGTATAGGTACTTAAAGTACTAGGCTAGCTGCCACTGCAGGCCATTTTAAGCCTGAACAATTTCCCTTTTTGTGCTGGAAATAAACTCTCCCATTTGGTTATAGATTGGCCTTACAAGTCCCATTGTCGGTAATGATATATTACCCCTAATGAGAATAAATGGGATCATACCACAGATAATTTGCGGGGACCCATGCAGCGGGTAAAGCATTTAGGAGCAGTCCCTGTCCATTAGGAATACAAGGGGCAGTCCTGGGGTAAATGTTTTGATCTGATGTTGTCAATCTTCATTTTATCCTTGAAAGATGGTTTTGGTTCCAATATCAGAATCAACTGAGCCATTACTACAGCTCACACCAGCCAAAAGCTCTCGAGCTTCACTTCCACCCAGAATCCCTCTCTCGGTAACCTCGGATCTCGTTTGCCACTTTCCAAAACGGTCTCATCTAGCTGCAACTCTCAAGCGTTATTGGGTTTAAGTAAACTTTTTGACCTTTTGTTACAGTTTCTGCTGCTTTTCCCTTAATCTTTATTTTACACTTCGTGTATTCTATTCCTCAAGTATCATCGTTGATACATTTTCCCTTTATACATTTGTGTATTTCCTACTGTCATTGTTGACAATGCTCTCCCTCTCTTTCGTAGTTTTCCTGTCCCTGTAAATGCTTGAGTATTTCAACGACCATCACTGCTGATAGTCCCTTTCCCCTTTCTTTACTT
This sequence comes from Protopterus annectens, assembly GCF_019279795.1. NCBI lineage: Eukaryota > Metazoa > Chordata > Ceratodontiformes > Protopteridae > Protopterus > Protopterus annectens. Next base: position 60,144,708 of record NC_056732.1, read on the forward strand.
TAAATATATATATATTAAAAGTATTTTCTCTGCTATCACTTTCGTTTTCTTTGTAGTGTGATATTTTTCAGTAGTTATTTTTATTTTTCTAGCCTCTTTACTAGATTTGATATGGCTGAGAGGGGTAAGGGCCCTTCTGGTTTCAAAAAAGTGCCAGAAATGTGGCCATAAAACTCCCTTGTCAGATTTTCAGTCTTTGTGTTTATTGTATTGGTCCCCTCCACTTACAGGAAGACTGCAGCATTTGTCATGCCTTTAGCCACTGAGCTCTTTTGGAAAGGCATAATAAGCTTATCTTAAAAGGACTACTTTCTTCAGCTTTTGGTGAAGCCTTATCTTCTGTAGCTATAGCAGAGACAGATGTCTCATCTCCTTCATTCTCATCTTCTCTGGAAAAAAAAGCAAGAAAAGAAGTCCCTCGGTTCTGACCTCCCCATTGGTTCCAAAAGCTAAGAAATCGAAGACCTTGGTTCCTAAAGTTTCCATGGAGCCACATGCTTCTGCTGCTGACACTCCGGTGCCGACGTCCATTCTGGCAGATTGTCATTCTGAGCCCTTCAACTTCAAATGCCTCAATACAGGAAATTAATACTGTCTCACCTGCTAAGACCATATTTCCTAGAACTACGTACTCCCCTTCAATTGATCCTTTTGTTGGGGAGCTACCAAAAGTTTTTTTTTGCAGAGATCTAAGTCCCCTTCTACGTCTTCAGTTCGCTCCACCAAAAGTCTATCAGAACTGTACGTAGAGAGGCTAGTGAATGAAATTGCATAAGCTAGAGGGCTTTCAGGCCTGCTTTGGTGCCAGCCCCTTTGAGTCTTGGTAACGAAATTTCCTTGGCGGTCTTACCCAGAACTCTCTGGTTATTTCTGAACCAGAGACCTCTCAGAGCAATAGCTACTCTGTCGGTTCCAGGGGTCAGGTCTCCACTCCAGGTTTTTCAGAGCCGACCCTGCTCCTCAGAGCTTCAGGATGTTCCTCTGTACATTTCCACCCTTTCCACTGATTCACAAGGTACTTCTGAAGGTTCAGAAAGAAATGTGAAGGATCATTGTGGCGACCCCGTATTGGCCTAGGCAATCTTGGTCCTCCCTTTTAATGGTATTGGCCAAGGGCAATTACTACAGTTTCCTCACACTTTGGATTTACACACACAGTCTTAGGGATAAATGGTGCACCCCAATTTTGGAGCAGTTTGAACTGATAGCTTGGATGATTCAGTCTTGACTGTATATAGGTACTTGCTTCATGAGGATGCTCAACAGGTGTTAAAGGAGGCTAGAAAAGCTTATGTTTACAAATAAATTATGTTTTCTAAGTGGCACCTAAATGAGAATGGAGGGTCCACAGTGGTTTTAATATACTTCTGTGATTGAAGTATTTGTGCATGCAGCTTCAGGATGGCTTATCGTATCATATGTTGTATACATTTAGCAGCCGTTTCTGCTGGTCTTCCAGTGGATCTCCCTCTTTCTGTCTTCCTTTTTGGTAAACAGTTCATGAAAGGAGTTTTACATGTCAGACCCGTAGCAAGCAGATGCTTCCTTTATGGTACATAAACTATGTTAAACTGACCTTACCGTCTTTTGAATATTATTTCATGCTTATCTTAGGTTCTTAGCATATAAAACTGCTTTGCTTATTGCTCTGACATCTCCAAGGTGAGTTTCTGAGCTGCAGGCTCTCATGGTGGGACAGCCTTACTTGATTTTTCCACAGGGATAGGATTGCATTATGCACTAGTCCCTCATTCATGATGAAAGGGGTCTCCGAATTCACTTTCAGCCAGTCTGTTAATCAGACAGTTCTTCCAGAACCCAAGAGTTAGAGTGAGAGGATACTTTGTATCTTGGATGTGCAGCAACAGCTCCGATACTACCTTGACAGAACAAAACACTTTAGGGAGGCCAGAAGTATTTTTAATTCCTTCACAGTGGCAGAGAAAGGTCAGCCTTATCTCTAAGCAAGTCATTGCATGATGGTTGCCCTCTGTAATTCTTTTTTGTTACACCCACCATGACAAGGCAAATCCAGGGAAAGTAAAGGAGCATTCTGCCAGGGCCTTTGTTTCTTCTTCAGTGGTGTATTGGAAAAGAGTGGACTCTACAAGTATTCTAGAGGCAGCAACTTGATGCTCTGCCCATACCTGCCAGCTGGATGCATTTTCTAAATCCAGAGCAGGATTCATGAGGACTGTTCCCAGGGGCTTCTGGACCCTCATCCTTCATCCTCCCAGGTTGGGTAGGCTTTGGGAATATACCCATATGCTAGCAAGGCAGTGTTTGTTCAACATAGTACAGTTGTGTAAGTCTACTTACCTGTAACAGTTGACATTCATAGAACACATTGCCTTGCTGATAGTACCTTCCCACCATCTACCTTTTGTTGTATGTCTGTAGTTTGCTGTGGGAGTTATCACTGAGTTTTGCTCAGCAGCCTTTTTTTTGTGTGTGCATGGCTGTTAGTTTGGCATAGTTGGTGTTCGCAAAACTTGCATTTTCATCTTTTCTTCCTTCTGGACCATAGAAAACTGCAAGGATAGGATCCTGTGTCTGGGTTTGAAAGGCAGCCCCTGCACTGCCAGTGATTGGTCCTTCATACCCACAGAAAGGCAGTGGGAGGAGCTCTGAGCTTTGTTAGACTGCCAGAGAGCGGTTATCAGAGGACTACTACCCATATGCCAGTATGGCAGTGTGCTCTGCTAACATCCGCTGCTACAGTAAGTAGGGCTTGTGCAGCTGTACTTTTTCATGTCCAAACAACTGCTTTTGGAAATGACACTTTGCAGTTCATTCATTTATTTCCTACTTCAACTTTCTTGCTGACCCTCATCATCGTCATCATCATCATCATCAGCAGCAGCAGCATCTCTTCCACCCCTCCACCCCCTTCTAGGCAGTTTAGTCTGTGGTGAGTGGGTGTGTCCTAAAGTTTGAAGTGGAAAGTTTTTCTTTTTTTTTCGTAGTATGGCTGAAAAGCTTATTTTTAAGTGTTGCACAGAAAGTGGCTATAAGCTCTCCCCAGCAGATGGCCACACTCTGTGTGTACTGTGTTTAGGTGTGGCCCACCTTAATGTTGATTGTGCCATTTGTGCAGGGTTCAACTCCCGGGCATTGAAAGACAGAGAGGCCAAGTTGGCCCTTAAGGGGCTTCTTCCTGCCACTGATCCTCTCTCCTCGTCCTCTGCTTCAGTCACGACGGCTGCCTCTCCCACTTCTGTGCCTCTGGTCTCCCCTCCCTCCCAGGCTGGGACTCAAACTCCCGCTTCTAAGCCTGTGGTAGCGGAGCAGAGGAGGGATAGAGAGTGGGAGAGAGAGTCGAGGCCGAAAGAGAAGAGGAAGAGGTCTCCGGACCTCGTGTCACCCAGTAAATCTGCTTGGATCCGTGACTCCCCCGGCTCCGATCTCTGAGGTTCTCCCTGGAGCCAGAGGAGGCATGTTCAGTTTCCTGGGCCTCAGCTCCCCGACCAGCCAGGTCGGAGTCTGTGGCCTCGTCTCGGTCCACCCGGTCTCTCTTGGACATGGATCTGGATAAGATGATGAGGTGCTTTATCTGTACGCAGATCCAGATGGGGGTCTTGCCAGCCCCCCCTCCCTCAGGAGGGCGCAGCTCGCTTCCTTTTTTTTTCCAGCCTATTACTCCTTCCCCGATCCCACCTTCCGCTTCGGGGTTCTCAGATCCAAGGTTGGCCTTGGTCGGGGCATCGGTACCGAAGGTCCTCGCATCTTCAACTCCAGCAGCTGCCTGGAGCACCTTGGATCTGACCAGTTCGGATTAGAGCCGCTCTCGGAGCCGAAGCCAGGGGGTCGGATCCAAGGGAGTGGAACCTTTACCATCGGCTCTGATGTTGTCGGTCCAGGTTTCCTCTCCCGGAGTCCCGGCCACTTCAGGTCCGGCTCCAATTCTTGCATCGGACCCCGGAGAGACTGGCCTCCTTATTGGCTTCACAGGAGGTCTGCTGTCCTTTGGTGTTTGGTGTGGTAGAATGGTTCCTCGCTGTCAGATCGAGGCCCCTGACCATCCCCTTGGGCTCCATCCAGACCCCCTCAGCTCTGTCTACGGTCCCCATTGTCTTACCAGAGGGACAGCCCATGCCCGAAGGGCCCCCAGACGGTTTCCCCAGAGGAACAGATGGCTTGCGAGCACTCCCCGGAGAGCCCCACGGGAGATGTGCCTCGCAAGCACACGTGTAAAAGGAGGCACTTGGACTACCCTGAGTCCCTAACCGAGGACACAGACTTAGATGAGGGGGAGGGCTCTCCAAGGTCACTTCCTGACGATGTCTCCTTTGGAGACATCATGAAGATCCTGCACCAGTGGGGAGGTTGGTCTGCCCCCAAGCCCTCCTCTGATGAGTCTGTGTTTCTGGAAGCCTTTGACACGGGCCCATCTATCTCTTAGGTGTCCCCCCCCTGCGGATCCTTTAGTGGATTTGATCACCTCGCAGGTGTGGAAGTAACGTGATACCATGGAGCTGATCCCCAAGCGCCCGGATAAGGTTTTTAGTCCCCCTATAGACAGGCCTTCCTGGAACAAGGGCTCTCCTGTGGATGCCATGGTGGTAGCAGCAGCCACTAAGAAGGTACTATTTCAGGAAAGTTCCTCGGTCCACTCTCCTGACCGAGAGTCTCAGATGATGGACCAGCTAGGGAAGCGGATGTATGCTTCAGCTACCTCTTCAATAAGGGCGCTGAACTACTTGGACCATGTTACGAGACTCCAACCCGACTTGGTGAAGGAGCTGGAGGAGTCTCCACCCAAGTCCATGTCGCAGGAGGACAAGGCTTTGTTATCCGCGAAAATGGCCACTTTGAGAGCAGTATCGAATACGTCCATGCGACTCTTCTCCCATGCAACGGAAGGAGCGGCTAGGGTGACTGGGTCCAGCGTGTCCATGAGGCATAATGCCTGGCTCAGGTTGTGCCAGTTTACCAAACCCTTTAAGGCGTCCTTTGCCAATGTCCCTTATGTCGGCTTGACTCTGTTCGATAAGACAGTCAAGGAGACGCTAGTCCAGAGTGAGAAGGATGGGAAGACTGCCGTCAGGATCCGCTTCTCTTAACCCTCAAAGGTCCTTTTCCCGGAACCAGAGAGTGCAAAAGAAGATGTGGTTCCCGAAGTCTCAGTATTCCCAGGACACTCAGGGCTCTTCTTCCCCCAGAGGCACAGTGGGACAGAATGGACACTGGCCCAGAGGCCGAGGGGGGTCTGTGAAACTTCAGGTCTCGAGAACCTTTCTCGGACAGACCCGGGCAACAACCTTGTACCCAGCGGCTTGGGAGTCCATAACAACGGACCGCTGGGTGCTGCAAATTATATCCATAGGATATTCTGTCCCCTTCGTGGGTTCTCCAAACCCTCTCAAACACCTCCCAGACATTCCACCCATGCAAAGGTTGTGGCAGCAGCACAGGAAATTTTCAAGCTGCTAGGAAAATGAGCCATCAAAACCTCCCCCCAGATCAGTCCAGATCGGGCTTCTATTACAGGTTCTTTTTGGTGCCAAAGAAAACACGGGACTTAAGGCCCATTCTGGACCTCTCTACCCTGAACCTGTCAGTGGTCAAAGAAAAGTTCCGGATGGTCACACTACAGTCCATCATGCCGTACCTGCAAGAAAGCGACTGGATGTGCTCGTTAGATCTCCAGGATGCTTACTATCACATAAAGATGCACAGAAGCTCCAGGAGGTTTCTCCGCTTTCGGCTAGGGGCAACTCATTACCAATTTTGAGCATACCCTTTGGTCTCACCACAGCCCAGAGGGTGTTTACCAAAGTGATGGCAGTGGTAGCAGCTCACCTGAGGCTTCAGGGGGTTCAGGTCTATCCGTACCTGGACGATTGGCTCTTGATTGCTCCCACCAGGCGTCTACTTTCCCAAACCAGGGACTACTTTGACACTTGCCCTGAGTTTGGGTATCAAAATCAACACATCCAAATCTCTGCTAGAGCCTGTACAAGTGATAGACTACATTGGTGCCAGGATAGACACACTCCAGCGCAAGTGTTCCTGACCTTGGAGAGCATTCAAAACCTCAGGATGCATGTACCCTAATTTACCATTATCATCTCCCGACAGCGGAATCTGTATTGAGGGCCCTAGGCTCAATGGCAGCGACCATAACTCTCCTTCCATGTGTCTGACTACACATGCGGATTCCTCAGTAGACCTTGGCGGTTCAGTGGTCCCTGTTGGATCTACAACTACTCTATCCTATCCATGTAAGTCAAGTGTGTCGGTCATCCCTCATATGGTGGATGAGCTCTCTGGACATTTTGGAGGGACGACCCTTCGCTCCAGCCCCGGGCCAAGCCACAGTGACCATGGATGCCTCCCAACTCGGGTGGGGGTGGCATTGTTTGGGCAGGGAAGTCCAAGGCCTGTGGTCCCCCATGGAGACCAGTTTGCATATCAGTGTCCTAGAGATGAGGACGGTCCTTCTAGCATTGCAAGCCCTTCACACCTTTCTTCCTCTGGGGACGATTGCTGTTTGGTAGTCTGGTACATCAACAAACAGGGAGAGACCAGATCTTATCCCCTTTGTCGCAAGGCCATGAGAGTGTGGGAATGGGCAATCTCCACCAATCGCTTTCTTATCGCAAAGCACATTCCAGGACGGTCCAACATTCTAGCGGACAGGCTAAGTCGGACCATTCTGATGCCTTACGAGTGCTCTCTGAATCTGTCAGTAGAGGAACAGATCTTCAGCGAGTAGGGTCAACTTTGCTGCAATCTCTTCTCATCTCCTTCCAACGTGAAGTGCAGCAGATTTTTTGCTCTGAACCCACCACTGGGGGGAGTCCCCCAGAGGCACTCTAGTTTATGCTTGGCCTCCTGGTCTTCTGTATGCTTACCCTCCAGTCCCTCTCATCCTGAGGTTGTGCAGAAATCCTGTCGACTGGGGAGCAAGGTGATCCTCATTGCCCTTTTTTGGCCTCACCAGGTATGGTTTCCCTTCCTTTGGTCTCATCTTCTGGCTCCACCTTGGATCATAGATCCCTTTCAGGATCTGATTTCACACCCATCGTGCCTCATCTGAATCTGGACAGCCTGAAGCTCACGGCTTGGCTGCTCCGGTTCCCATGATTGCTAGGACTCCCAGATTTTCCTCCTCAGTTAAGTCTATTTTGGTAGCTGCTCATAAGTCTTCAACCAGAAAGGTTTATCACAGCAAGTGAAATGTTTTTCTTTTTGGGCCTCTCAGAGGAGTTTGGATCCTTTCACGGCTCCTATTTCCACTATCCTTGATTTCCTAGCTGATATTTTCCAGCACTGAACTATTTCTTCTACTGTCAAAGTTCAGTTGGCTGCCATTTCTCATTTTCATGTGGGCGAGAATTCTGCATCCTTGGCATCTTGTAGACTCTGTAAAGCCTTTATTAAAGGCCCTTTTTACTACACCCCCCCCCGGTCAAGGATCCTGCCCCCCCCCCCTTGGGACCTTACTATGGTTCTTCAAGCTCTGGTCGCTCCGCCCTTCGAGCCTGCCACTACTGTTGATCTAAAATTTCTATTGTGGAAAACATCTTTTCTGGTCGCTATTACCTCTGCTAGGAGGGTCTCGGAATTGCAGGCCTTGTCCATAAAATTCCCGTACATGATTTTTCATAAAGATAGAGTTTCCCTTTGCACTGATCCATCCTTTCTTCCTCAGGTGGCATCACCAGTCAATATCAATCAGACTATAAATTTGCCTGTGTTCTTTTACCAACAATATGGAATACAAACTACACATGTTGGATGTTCACAGCCAGTTACATTTTTATTTACAGTCAGAGGACAAAAACAATTCGTAAATCTGATCAATTGTCTCGTTCTATAGACCCCTTTTTGGGCAAATCTATTTCCAAGGTCACGATAGCTAGATGGATTTCTTCATGCATCCTGCAGGTCTACAAGGACAAAGGCATGTCTTCTCCACGTCAGGTTAAAGCTCATTCCACCAAGTCCATGGCTACATCTGCAGCTTTCTGGTCTAGGGTATCTTTAGATGACATTTACTCGGCAGTACTTGGTCCTCATCTCACACGTTTATCTCCCATTATAAATTGGATTTGACATCTAGAAGGAGAGCATCCTTTGGCTCTGCGGTGCTCAGGAATATCCTTCCATGAGGGCCACCTAGGAGTTTAGTAGCTGGGGACTCTGTCCCACAGGTTGAAGATCAAATGAAGTAAACTACTTCAAATAAAGAAGTTATGTACTCACCATGACGTTCCATCTGAGTAGCTGTACTTCATTTGTCTTCAACCATCCCTCCCTCCTTCCCCCGGACCTTTGGCATATGTTCAGCCTGTGGGCTGTAAGTATAGGTCACAAGTATATGTTATCAGGTCGGGTGGGGTGATGACAGAATGGTTAAGGTGTTTACCTTGCAGACACAAAGTGCAGGGTTTGATTCTAACATGGGGTAATTGGCTAGGCTTAAAATGGCCCACTAGAGCAATTAGCCTAGTATTAATCTATGTACCTATGTACCAATGTTATAAGTGTAAGTTGAGCAAACTCGAACTGGGGATGGAAGGCAAGGGAGGTGGATTATGGGTAAGGGGAGGAGTCTAGAGCTCGGAGCTGATACTTGTAATCTTGCCGGCTCGGATCCGTATTACCACAGGTTGAAGACAAATGAAGTACAACTACTCAGATGGAATATTATGGTGAGCACATAACTTCTTTTTTTCTTGTTAGCTTCGGTGCTTTTTTCTGTTACCCATTTGTTTTCCTGTGTAGCAATGAAAAATGTTTTACTGGCAGGTTCTGTCTGTGGGCTGTGCCATTGTCAGTGGAATGAGAAGCAGAATCCCCTTCAACTTGCTGACTCACTTTTTGCTGGGTAACATTTTTTTTTTCTTTGCATGGTCTGCATCCAAGAATGTCTTTGCTACTTCAGACGAAATATTCTGAAGACAGATGGATATAGCAACATGAATCTCACACTTGCCTCTCAACATCATCCGATTGCTAGGATAAACTCATTTCATTCACTTCTGCCTGGTGCACAGTAAATAATCATTTTCTATGAACATTCTGGTGTCCCCAGTTAGCAATTCTTTACCCTTCTGTCACAGTTTCTACTGTTATGATTACATCTTTACTACCTTAGGTCTTGGCTTCTTGCTCATGGAGTATATACACATGGTGTGCCCTTTCAATTGGCAAGTCCTGCTGTGGAATACCATTCAAGTTGCTTATTTGTGCTCTTGTAAAATTAATGCACATTTGCTCCTTCTAATTTCTCCTGATTAGCAGAAAATGTCAGTTGTCTGCGTGTTTTCTGTCCTAACTCCACTATTTTTTAAACAGCTCTTGGGAAGCCTCATATTCAGCCAGTCTTTCCTTCATTTTACCTACTAATTTCTGTAGTTTTACCAGCTCATCTGAATAGCTACTTTGTTTCTTCTATTCCCTCCAGCCTTTTGTCATTTAACTGGATGTATTTCTTCATTGTCTCACTTACCTCTGAATGCATTTGATTTATTTTTTCCTCTAAATTATTGGAAGCCATCTCCTGTGCTAAAACTGAAGCCTGAAATGCTTTTGCTGAACAGCTAGCTACAGGCATTTTCCCCATCAGAGTTTTTTCTTCGCCTTTTTCTACTTGATTTTCACTTACTTTCTCATTTCTTCTTTGTTGACATCCGAGTAGTATTGTGACTAATCAGCAAGTGAGTTTTACCCAAATAAATGGTTATGTTGTCCTATCTTGCCTTCATTCTTGCTTGGATAGGTTCGGAGCCGATCCTCCGCTCTGACCTGATTGAATACACAGCTGGAAGTCTCAAACTTGGCTCATGGCAAGGTAGGTATCCCATGATGCAGTGGTGCAACTCCCCAGATCTCGTTTGCCACTTTACGAGGTTGGATGTGCTCTTCCTGGCCGTGACAATTTTTTTTGTGTTATATATTTTATTAGCTTAAACTTTTTAGGATTTATACATTAGTTAGTGTATTTGTGTGCTGAGATAGTTTAGCTTTAGCGTGTAACTTAGTTTATCTCCTTTTTCTGCTGTTGTGTGCTGTTGTTTGGCCTTTGTTTTTTTCGCAGGCCTGCATTTGTATCCCATAGTTAATTTCTGTAGTGGTGCTTTAAGATACCTGTAGTGTTGTGTGTTGATTTTTTTTCTCTACACTCTCAGATAGCTAGTTTGTTGCTTAGCTTGTTTAAATTAGAGAGCTAATTGTCCGTTTTAGTTAGAGGGCTTGTAGTGTTAGTGTGTTCTGTCTTCCTCTTTACCTGTCTAGGTCCATTTACGTTAGAGGTCCTAGTGCTTGTTTTGTGTCGGAGCAAAGTTAGCTTTTCTAATTATGTTTCTTAGATGTGCAGTGTTTGTTAGGTTAATGTGTGTTTATATATCTAGCAGTGTACTGAATTTATTTGCTATTTGTAATCCTTTTGGGACTTTCTCTTCTTCCTATCATGTCTAAATACACCAGGGAGAAAGAGCATATGCACTCGGGCTTTAAAAAAATGTCAGAAATGTACCCAGAAAATGTCAATTACAGACGGACATGTCATTTGTATATTGTTTGGGGGCTATACATCTCCAGGAGAGTTGCACTTTCTGCCACTCCTTTAGTGCACGTGTGTTACAGGAGAGGAAAAACAAATTGATTGTCAAGGGGTTCTTAAAACCAATCTTTTGAGGAAGCTGTTCAGAGTGCTTCTTCTTCGTCCTCTTCTTCTAAGAGGGACAAACCATCTAAAAGGCCATCTCCTGTCTCTTCAGCTCAGTCTGAGCCCCCAGAAAAAATGTCAAAAATTTCTAAGCCATCTACCTCCTCGGCTACACAGGCCTCAGAACCGACGGAGGTCATCATTATTGACAAACCTGGTTCTTTGTCCCCAAGGTTTTCCGAGCTGAAAGATACCATGCCTCGGAGCCAATCCATTGATATTCCACCAGTCTCCCCTACCTTGAGAGCTCCCATTTTGGAGAAATCTCGTTCACCATCTCTATCCTCCAGGTCCACTAGGAGTCTATCTGATGATGACGTGGAGTGGGTGGTGCACAGACTCTTGAAGTTGCCAGTGCTAGCTAAATTGTTCTTGGCTCTGACCCAACAGGTCTCGGAGCCTTCCAAGTCTGTTACATCCACTGTTGTTCCTCCTCCAAGCCAAGCTGGATCTTCAGAGCCGGAGTGCCTGGTACCGCTTACTGCAGAACTGTCGGTTCCAGGGCCCCCTTCGGAGATTACAGAACCAATATCTTCTCCGACACCCTTGGTGTTGTCCAGGGTGTCTGGGAGCTGAGGTTCTCCGGTTGGCCTGGGGGGGGTGCTCAGATCCGAACTTCTTCGTTTCCGAGCCTACCCCTTGGTGCATTGGCTCGGGTGAGCTTGGCTCCTACATCAGCCTCGGAGCCAGTCTCTTTGGGGCCAGGGGTGTCCTCGGTCTCTTCTGAGCCAGAGATATCCTCGGAACTGGTGGGTTCTGCTTTCGAGCTGATGTGGAGTGTGCTGTCCCCTCTACAGCTTTACATAGGGATACTGGCATTTGTCCCTCTAAGGCACTGGCTACTGTCTCAGCACCACTCCCATCCACAGGACAGCAGAGATTCAGAGCCGCAGGAAGCCCCACTGGGCGAACTCATCTCTTCCTAGGCCTCCCCAGAATACCCTTCTGAGGATCCTCCTCGAAAGAGGACATGCAAGAGGAAGCATATAGACTCCCCTGATGAGTCTGTCACCTAAGACACTGATGTCGAGGAGTCAGAAGGGTCCCCACGGTTGTACTCTGAAGATATCTCATTTGCAGATATTCTGGAGATCCTAAAGCAGAGAGGCGGCTGGAAAACCATCAACCCTTCTGATGAGGAGTCGATGTACCTGAAGACCTTTGCATCTCAACCTTCAACCTTCTGGGTGTCTCTGCCTTTTGATGAACTAATGGACTTGGTCAGTCGAAAGGCATGGGAGTCACCTGGCACTATGGAACCAGTCCCTTGGAGGCCAAACAAGTTTTTGTCAGCCCCTACTGGAAAAGATTTTTTCACAAAAGGTGTGCCTCTAGATGCTATGGTGGTGGCAGCAGCCACCAAAAAGGAACTTTCTGAGAGGTCCTCATCTGTTCATCCTTCGAACAAAGATTCTCAAATGATGGACAGATAGGGGAAGTGTAAGTTTTCATTAGTGACTTTTACACTCCAATCGCTGAACTACCTCACACACTTTACAAGGCTGCAAAGAAATCTCCTGAAAGAGCTAGGAGATACTCTACAAGGTTCATTAGCTGCGGTGGAGACTGAGAAAGTCTCCTCACAGCTGTCCACCTTAAATTCTATCGTCAACTCCTCCATGAGACTGATATCTTATGCAGTGGATGGAGTGAGTAGGGGAATGGGTTCAGGAGTTTCCTTGAGGAGACACTCCTGGATGGGCTTGTGTAATTTTGCGGAACCTTTTAAGTCTACCTTTACTAACACCCCTTTTGATGGTTTCTCACTTTTTGGTTCCAAAGTAAAAGACACACTCACCAGATGCAAGCAGGAAGGGAAAACTCTCTCTGCCATTGGAGTATGTTTTTCTGTACTTTCAAGACCTTACCCTAAAGGTCAGAAGAGTGGAAAAATGTGGTTCAAAAGATCCCAGGGAGCTTTCCAAGACACACGAGGTGAATCCTTCCCCAGGGGTAGAGGGGGAGGCAACAGTGGTCGACATCCTAGAGGCAGAGGAGGTCCGCAAAACCAGGGTGACCATGATTCCTTTTGCGGACATCCCTATCATTGCTCCTGAAAGGAGGCCTGCCTGCTCTACTCTGGAGGCAGTCGGGGTACATTTGTCTTTGTACCCAAAAGCCTGGCAAAGTATCACAATAGACAAGTGGGTACAAAGCATAATATCCAGAGGATATTCCATTCCTTTTGCCATCCTGTCCCACAGATTAGAACAATCCCAGATGTTCCACCCAATCTAAGGGAGCAAACAAGTATAGAAATTAAAAATTTGCAGGACAAAAGAGTCATCCAAGAAGTCCCCACAGACCAAACAGGATTCGGAACTTACTCAAGATTAATTTTGGTGCCAGAAAGAACAGGGGACTGGAGACCCATATTGGATCTCAGCAAGTTAAACAAATCTGTAAAAAAGTCAAAGTTCTGAATGGTGACACTGCAGTCAATACTTCCCTTCTTAGGGAAAGACTATTGGATGTGCTCAGTAGACCTCCAAGATGTGTACTACCACATAAAAATGGACAGAGCATCAGGGAGTCACTTAGGCTTCCGGCTGGGAGCCAGTCATTATCAGTTCCGAGCTCTGCTCTTTGGTCTCACTGCAGCCCCCAGAGTGTTCACCAAATGCATGGCAGTAGTAACAGCTCACTTGAGATGTCTTGGATTCCAAGTGTTTCCGTATCTGGACTGGCTCCTAACTGCCACAACCAAGCATCTACTCCAACGGGCCAGGGATGTGACATTGGAAATTTGTGCTCAGTTAGGCATAACAGTCAATTTTCAAAACTCTGCCTTGTTGCCCTGTCAACATATTACCTTCATAGGCACAAACCTAGACACTGTTTCCATGATGGCACGTCTTCCAGAAAACAGAATTTCAGCCCTCAGACAGCAAACACTTCACCTTCTTCCAAAGGACAAGGTAAAGGCAAAGGTAGTTACCCTTTGTTGTTTGAATGAGAAAAGGGCCAGTGCCCTGAAAACTGAATTTACCTCTACTTTCTGAAACTTCTAGGGACAATGGCTTCAACCATAATACCAGTTCCTCTCGCCAGGATGCATATGAGAATCCTTCAATGGCTCCTATTCTCCCAATGGTCGCTTCAAGAACTTCCTATGTCCCACCTGATCAGAATAATGGAGTCATGCAAAAAAGGACCTACGGTGGTGGATTCAGTCCAACCATTGTGACTATCAGGAACCCTTTATTTCACAACAACCTGTTGCTACAGTGACCGTAGACACTTCCCAGATAGCGTGGAGGGGGCATTATCTGGGAAGGGCAGTCCAAGGTATGTGGCAAGACCACGATGCCCACTTGCATATCAATGTTCTAGAGATGAGATCAGTGCTTCTGGCATTACAAGCACTCCACGGCTCTCTTCCACTAGGGACAATTGCAATACAGTCAGACAATATATTGGTAGTTTGGTACATAAACAAGGAGGAACCAGATCATACCCACTTTGTCGCGAGGCTTTGAGAGTTTGGCAATGGGCAATGTCTTCCCAGCGCTTTCTAGTAGCAATGCACATTCCGGGGAACTCCAACGTAATAGCAGACAAGCACAGCAGGGCAGTATTAATGCCTCATGAGTGGTCTCTGAACCAGAACATAACGGGAGAGATTTTACGGAAATGGAGCCAGCCTTGCTGCGATCTTTTTGGCTCTCCCATGAATGCCAAGTGCAGCAGCTACTTTGTCCTAATTCCCCCTCCGGGGGAGACACCGAGAGACGCACTTGTACACAATTGGCCCACGGCACTTCTTTATTCCTTTCTTCTATTTCCCCTCATACCCATAGTCATCCAGAAAGCAAAATCCTTGGGAAGCAGGATGATTCTCATTGCCCCTTACTGGCCTCGGCAGATTTGGTTCCCCTTCCTCTGGCCTCATCTTCAGGAGAAGCCGTGGGTTCTGGACCCAGTTCTGGGCCTTCTGACACGTATCTCAGGAGCACTTCATGCTTCTCTCCACAACCTCAACTTGACAGCATGGCTGCTCTACTTCCCAACTTAAGTCCAAAAAATACGTTTGCTGGGTATCCAAATCAGACTGAATAAACACCAAATAAGATGTCCAAAAACAAGTAGTAGTCACACCATAAGCTCAACACTTGAAACGATAGCAAGATAAACATATACAAAAATTTAATAAAATAAAAGTTAAGCGCTTTCTTCCCCTGTTGTTACAGAGACTTCATCAGAACTAAAAACCCCTCACAAGTCAACCCACTTTATACACAAATAAATAATTGAATAATTGATTAAAATAGAACACCCTAACCTTATTGAGTTCCTACCATAAATTTCTACTATAAATATATTAAATGCATTATACATAAATCATTCAAATGCTTGTGAAATACACTTAAAATATATTTACAACACATTTAAGATGCATTTAAAGTGCTAAGGCTTTTTTCTTTAGGACTGGCATCAAAGACAAATAATCATTTAATCCTGGTTCTGCTAAAGCATTTAATTTGAGAAGCCAATAAAATTCTCTCAAATCCACATCAAGCTCCCACCAACCACCTCTTGGGTTGTGTTTTATCACTTCTAAAATTCCAAAACTGAATTTTGTGTCCCCTTGACAAACCAATGAATGCTTATAAAGAGCGTTATTGATATTACCCTTGGCTATAGCATGTATGTGCTTGTATATTCTAGTACGAAATTTTCTCTGTTTTGCCAATGTAAAAATTTGAACAAGTTTGGCAAATAGATATATAAAGCACCCCTTTTGTCTCACAATTACCCTTCTGCAAATGAATACTTTTAGTATTACCCCCTATGTAAATCACATCTTTATTCAGTACAAAGGGACATTGTCTTCAACAACCACACCTGGTCGTACCCTTCATGGCTATATTCTTAGGTGTAGTTATCTTGTTATCATTTCAAGTGATGAGCTTATGGTGTGACTACTACTTCCCAACTTAGGCTTCAAAACTTCACTCCAGCAGTCAAACACATAGTGATGTCCTTTCATAAAGTTTCTACTAGAAAACTGTATGCTAGCAAGTGGAAAAGATTTTCTCACTGGGCCCAAAATAGGAACATTGACCCTTTTTTGTGCCTCTTCAGTCCATTTTGGAATTTCTGGCAGAACTCTTCCAGCAAAGCTCAGCTGCAGCAACTATTAGAGTTCAGCTAGCTGCAATTTTGAATTTCCACATTGGTGACCATTCTCCTAACTTAATGTCACACAGGTTGTGTAAAGCATTTTTAAAAGGCTTCCTTATTGAGACCTCCTTTTAAGGAACCACTTTCTCCTTGGGATTTAGATTTTGTCCTGTCTCAACTAACATTGCCACTATTCAAGCCTTCTTCATCTTGTGACCTCAAGTTCCTTTCCTGGAAGACCATATTTCTTGTAGCTGTAACATCTGCCAGAAGAGTCTCAGAGTTGCAAGCACTATCAATCAGACCTCCATATCTGATCTTTCATAAGGATTAGGGTATCGTTACAAATGAATCCATCCTTTATACCTAAGGTTTGCTCTTAATCCAGTATCAGTCAATCCATTGAGCTCCTGGTGTTTTTCCCCAACAGTAGCAACAAGGCAAAGTATAAACTCCACCAGTTGGGCATGCATAGACGGCTCAGATAGAACTAAAGATTTCAGGAAATCTGATCAATTATTCATCTCATTCTCTGAGGCAAAAAAGGATACGCCAGTATCTAAAGTCACCCTTTCTAATTGGCTCTCAAGTTGTATCACCTTTATCTATACCTCCAATAATAGAAACTTACCATTCAGAATTCACTCAA
Organism: Protopterus annectens; assembly: GCF_019279795.1. Classification (NCBI taxonomy): domain Eukaryota; kingdom Metazoa; phylum Chordata; order Ceratodontiformes; family Protopteridae; genus Protopterus; species Protopterus annectens. The sequence goes on from NC_056732.1 coordinate 60,161,159, forward strand.
CCAGAGCATTAGCTACATCCTCTGCCTTTCAGGCCAGAATGTCTATGGACAGTATTGGTGCTGCAGCTTCGTGGGCCAATCCTCATATGTTTATCACTCATTACAAAGTGGATTTGACCTCCAGGGACAGGGCCTCCTTTGGTTCCACTGTGCTCAAAGGTGTACTCCCATGGGCCACCTGGGAAAAAGGTGCTAGGGACGCTGTTCTATCCAAGTAATAATGAAGATGAGATGGGACAACATCACATAAAGAAGTTATGTACTCACCATAACGTTCCATGTTTGTTGTCCAGCTCGCCATTCATTCTTACGATCCCTCCCTCCTTCCCCCGTCCAAGGACTCCTAGGGGACCTGGTGGTGATCTTCCTCTTTACATGAGATCCTTGACTCAGTTTGTTACTCAGTTTGTTTCTCCTTGACCTGGGGTCATACCTATATATATATATATATATATATATATATATATATATATATATATATATATATATATATATTGCTCATTAGTATGTTAGCAGCAAACAAGATCTGGAGAGTTGCACCACTGCATCATGGGATACCTACCTTGCCATGAGCCAAGTTTGAGACTTCCAGCTATGTATTCGGCTGTGGCGGAGCCGAGGTTTGTCTCTGAATCCATCCAAGTAAGAATGAATGGCGAGATGGACAACAAACATGGAACTTTATAGTGAGTACATAACTTCTTTATTTTTTTGCTGACTGTTTCCCAAAGTTTCTGTTTCACAATAGAAGAGCTCTAATCACACTGTTAATCAGTGAACAGCCATCTTGGAAGTCCACTTCAAAGGCAGTATCTGTCCCTGTGAAGGATGGCACTAGACTCCTGCCAGTGAAGGTGCTTATGTAGATGGGGTGAGGGTACCTTATACTACCAGCGTTGACATGCTGTCTGTCCAGATGTTCACTTTTGCAGTAATAACTCTGGGACTTCTGCTGCAGAAAGCTTAGTGGCTGGCCTGACTTCCAGAACTTGGCATCATTTCTTCTCCAAACCATGTAGATGGCTTTCCCACCTGGATGTCAGGACGTCATTGTATAAAAGGGATGTCTTCTTGTACTATTAGTGGTTGGTTCTTTCTTGCTGCAGTTCACTCCATGATGAATGTGTTGTACAGAAAGCATCATCAATCCATTTGCTTGGTCTTCTAGCTCCCAGAGAGGGCAGATGTGTACCCTACTGGGGTAATTTGTATCTGTTTTTGTGGCTTAAGTTCCATGCTTGCTAGCAGTAGCTTTTCACTATCAGGGTTAAATGTCAGCTACAAAGATGTAAACACCCCATCAATGAATCTATTTAGTTTCTCACAAACAATAAAAGAAAGATGGAACCAGGATACATAAACACACAAACGAGGAATCCATCTTGGACTGAATTCTTGCAAACAAACCAAATAACATAAATTCGTCTAGCTGCCTTGCTGATGGTATCAGTGACCATCTACCAACTTATGCTGTCAGAAACTATCACAACATATGCAAACAGGTAGCCAACAAACAGGTGCAAATATGAAATACTTCAATTCAAGCGACTTCATCTCTCTGACGTAAATTGGCTAGAACTTCCAAATCAGCTAACCTTCTCTCAGCATATCACTGCCCACAAACATATCTACAAGCCAGATAGTTACCTCACTCTGAAGAGCGTATTACTACCCATACAGTAGCAAACAGAACACTACATTCCAATAACAAATCTCTCCTGTCTGTAACTAACTCAACAAACTCTGCTGAAAGCTCACTGTATTCTTAATCTGTCTCAGAACTATGGTATTCGGGGGCGTGGCCAAGATGGGCTCCGAGTAGCAGCATATTTCAACCGCTCCACTAAAGAAATATTAATCTGACAGGAATTCTGCCTTCAAACTAAAAACTGAAAATACCTTTATATATGATTTGAAAGAACTTAACTTCATCTACAGTAATATCTAGTTAAAAACAAAAAAGGCAGATTTTCTTGTCAAATTATTCCTGGATAATTTCTCATCTGAAAGAATTCATCACGAGCTTCACTAAATCCAGCAACCCCGATTCCAGCCTCAAAAGAGGGATTCAGACTTTGATAACAAATATACAGGATCGTACTACAAAAATTGATAAGCTGAATATGAAAATAGATGATTTCAAGGAAAAAACTACCAAACAAATGGATTTATTCACCAAGACTTGTTACAATAAAAATCACATATAACAGGTATTGAAGAAGCTCTGACCGATATGGATGGGAGAATTATTGAAAATGAAAACAACGTGGAATTCTTACTCAAACAAAACACTTCTCTACAAAATAAGTTAGATCTAGAAAACAGATCCAGACGCAACAACCTAAGAATATTTGGACTATCAGGAGGCACAGAAGAGAACAACATGACTAACTTTCTCAATACTTGGTTACCTAAGACTCTTGATCTTACTGAAGCTATGTCCTTTGGTATTGAGAAGGGCACATTGTTCCCTTGCCACAGTGAATACTGCTAACAAAAAGCAACCTAGATCTATCATCGTCAAATTCCTCTCATCCTCAGACAAGGAATTAGTGTTAAAAACTGCCTGGTCCAAGTCATCAATTAAATTAAATGAAACTACGATACGTTTTGACAATGATTATTCATCAGCAGTTATAGCAAAAAGAAAAATATTCTTACCTTCAATAAAAGAATTGAAGAAAGCACAGGTGAAAACACACCTTTTGTTCCTTGCGAAGCTGAAGATATTCTCATCGGAAGGTCCCAAAATGCTTGAAGACCTAGAATCAGCTCTGAACTATGTAAAAGTCCATAAGATCTTGGAAAAAATAGAAGAGATGGAATGGGCTAATCCCACGCTTAAGAGAATGGCTTCTAATCCCACTTGGAAAAATTCGGAGAAACAAAAAAGACTAAGAAACAAGTGACTTAAAAATCTATGTTTGCAGTTTGTTATGTTTCTGGAAACACTGTCACTGTGTTAATTATATGTTGATTTTTTTTCACTTACAAGTTACATTCTTGTTATTTTTGGCATTTTTTTCACTCAAAATGATGAAAAAACATCTTCCAGAGACTTTGTGAAGCTCGAGCTTGATGTCCACGAGCTTATTTAAAAACATCTTCCAGAGACTTTGTGAAGCTCGAGCTCGATGACCACGAGCTTATTTAAAAGCATCTTCCAGAGACTTTGTGAAGCTCGAGCTTGATGTCCACGAGCTTATTTAAAAACATCTTCCAGAGACTTTGTGAAGCTCGAGCTTGATGTCCACGAGCTTATTTCTTCATGAACTACCTTATTTTCACTAAAAATCTTCTCTGCATTCTCGAATGAACTCCACGACATTGCAACACATTTTGATGATGTCAGAGCTAGTCGACCTGCTCAACCAGGAAGTCAGTACATGCAATTTCGTTAAAAAAGCATCAGAAACGCTGGGAAAGGTTGTATTTACTTTAAAAAATATTTTAAACTTGCCGACTACACCATTTGGACTCAGTTTGATTCTCAAGAAAGAAATTTTCAATTATCTTATTTTTATTTATGTTTATGGTAAACTGAAGGGGAAGGAAAAAAGGGAAAAGTAAGTGTGCATTGTGCATTTTTTTTCTTTTAAATTAATGTATCCCATGTTATTTATATTGTTGTCCCTTACTTAACAGGATAAACTAATCTTATTACAAATTACAGTTGATTTTCCATTCAGAGGCTGATCGCTAGATAGAAAATAATATGGGTTAAAATAAGCTCACTTAATGCACGATGGCATTTTCTATCGCAAGTGCTTAAGGTGACACCTGACCTTTCACTCTAATGATACTCATATTGATTTGTTTTAAATATTACACCAACATATAGCATATGTGTTAAATGGCTAGTAGTAACTTCAGTTGACAGGCTTCTATATCAGAATGCTGCTTTCATAGATTTCAGACCAGTTTTGAGGTACGTATAGTCACATATGAAGTTGTTATTTAATCTGTTTAATTTTTATATACAAAGAAGATATGTTCTGTTGCTGTTGTTTAAAGGTCAGCTCTGAATGACAAAATGGTTTAAGCAATACTTGATGAGTTACATTGATTATAACTATGCCTTACCTGTGTTAATGAATATGCAATCATATATAGAGTTAATATTTTGTATGTTCAACATTCATATATAGTAAAGGTCATGTTTGGTTGCTACAGTTAGAGGTTTATTCCGAATGACATTTTGTTACAAGTAATATCAGATGAGTTACACTGATTACAAATCTGTTCGACTTGTTTTAATGAATATGTAAATATATATAGTTATTATTTTAACTATCTCACATGTATATAGAGTGGAGACTGTTTTTTTGCTGCTGCCGGGTAGGGGTTTGATCTGAGTGACAGATGTCACTGGGGCAAGGAGTTTATAACTCCAGGTGGGTAGTTACCCCATTTTTTTATCACATTTACACTACATTCAATTTTCTTAATAAGTTCTTCCTGACATCCATCTTAAGTCAAATGCATATAATTATAAGTTGCAAGAATTGTATAACACCTACAGTATATCATATGGTAACAGACAAAGACTATAATTTACATAAATATTTTGGAGAGGATTATATAAAACATAATCAAGATAACACACAAATCACAAGAATTTCTCATTTATAGAGATATTATGACTTCACTAAAAAATTTATCAGTCAACATAAATGGTCTGAATAACCCTATTAAAAAAGGAAGTTTACTTAAATACTTAAATATACACAAGCCAAACATAATATTTCTACAAGAAACACATCTTTTAAAAGAAAATATCAACTTTTTAAATATTAATAAATATATAGTCACTGCCAGTTCAGAACTTTCTAAAAAGAAAAGAGGAGTAGCAATTCTCTGGAATAAAACTCTCCCTTTACCTAGAATTATTAAATATTATCAAGATAAATAAAACTCTCCCTTTACCTAGAATTATTAAATATTATCAAGATAAATAAAACTCGCCCTTTACCTAGAATTATTAAATATTATCAAGATGATAAAGGGATGTTGTGCTTGGTGACCACTAAAATAAATACAAAAATGTTCACTTTAGTAAACAATTATTGGTTACCAGGTATTGGAACCAGCACTATTAAATAACAACTGAACCAAATTGTATTTCAATCTGAGGTAATATTATTATGGCAGGGGATTTTAACTGTGTTTTAAATGAAAAGGACTCTAGCACTTCAGGAAAAAGGAAAATATCTTCACAAGCTAAACAATTAATACAATTCATGGATTCATATCATCTAAAAGATATTCATGACTACACAGACCTGAGCTCACCTCAATTTACATTCTATTCTAATAGATTCAAATCATGCTCTAGAATAGATAGGGTAATCATATCCACACAAATAATAAATGATTTAAAAAACACCAAGCTTGTGTCATGCCCTATTTCAGTTCATAATACAATTATATTTGAGCTTTATTTAAATGATACCCCAATGACTCATATAAGAAGAATACCTGCATATATAACTCAATTAAAAGAATTTCAAACATTTTTTGAAGAAGAAACACAAACTTTTATAAAATTCAATCAAACATCCACCTCTCATGACATTTATGTATGGGATGCATTAAAAGCTTACTTATACGGACAAATAAATGGTATTATAACAAAAGGAAGTCCTGGAACAAAAACTTAAAAAAAATACAAGACAAATTTGATAGATTACATCTTAAAATTAATGACAAGTCCACATCTAAAAATATTAGGGATGAAATAAATAAAACTAAGGAAGAATATAGTGCAATCTTATATCATAAGACTATAATTTCCTTAGAGAAATTTAAATTCCTAGCCTATTCAATAAACCTGAAACATTTAATCTTGCAAATAAAACAAAAAGAATAACAAATATAATCATATTAAAGAAATATATTTGTCTAGAAAAAAGAAAAAGGTTTATAATATACATGACATAATTGATGAATTTAGACATCATTTTCACACAACAAATCAAACATCTCAGATCATTCAACCATTAGATAAGATAAAACAGTACATTAAAAAAAATCTGTATGTCACACTCAACAAACAGTCAGAAATCATAGATAAACAGATATCTTTACTGGACATACAAACTCAAATTAACAAACTTAAACAGAACAAAGCACCAGGCAGTGATGTCATCATACCTGAATTGTATAAAATCATGCCTAAAACAGCTATTTCTTTACTACATAATGTATTCCATAAAGCCCAGAATTACATTATTTTGCCCCCATCCTGGAAATATATTTTTATTTCGCCCATTCTTAAATCTAGTAAGGACCCTAAATTATGTATGTCATATAGGCCCATAACTCTTTTAAATATTGATTACAAAATGTTTATGAACATCTATGCTGATAGACTAAAAAAATTGTACCCCAGTTAATTAATGATGACCAAACAGGTTTTGTAACTTATAGAAGTACATATGATAACATCAAACGGTCTCTTATTTTAATTGATTATTCACACAGAAAGAAAAAAAACTTGTCTCTACTTAGTCTTGGCATTAACTCAGCATTTGATTCAATACTTTGGGATTATCTATTCACATTATTACAATGTTTAAACTTTTCAGATAATTTTATTAATTTATTATTACATCTTTATAAAGGCATTCTGGCTTATATCAAAATTGGATCATACACATCGACTCAAATACCCATCACTGAAGGAACAAAACAAGGCTGTCCCTTATCTCCCTTATTGTTTACTCTCATAACGGAACAATGGGCTAACGATATACGAGGAAATAAAAACATAGAAGGTTTGGAAATTAGTGACAAAATAACTTCTAAAATTCAGTTATTTGCTGATGATGTGCTCATCACTGCTAAAGGAGATAATTCCTCCATAACAGCCTTATTTGAAGCTGTTAACACATTTCAATTTATATCTGGACTGACATTCAACAATAATAAAACTAAGATCCTCCCTATCTATTTAAACAATAATAAAATAAACATTAACAAAGACACTAAGAAATGCATCACAGATCAAATTACATATTCCGGCATCATTCTTGCTAAAGATATTAAATTAATCTCAAAAGTAAATTCTAATAGATGTTATGTAAATATCCAAACTTTATTAACAAAATGGAATACAATTATATTTACAACTGAGGAAAGGTTAACTATCATTAAAATGATGATCCTTCTTTAAATTCTCTGTATTATACAATCTATTTTAATACTTCCCAGTAAAGTTTTCATTAATAAGATCAATTCTCTGTTGTTAAAGTTTTTTTGGTTTCCCAGGAAACCTAGAATAGCACTTAAACATCACCTGCATAGTTGTAACAAAGGGGGCATAGCCTTTCCTGATTTGAACCTTTATTCTAATGCAGCTATTATTAGGTCCATAGCACAACTTTTAGATACACCATATCAAGCCAAATGGAAAATATTCTGGGAATCCTCAGCTATGCTATTAATATCGAAACCACAGCCATACAAATTAGAATTAATAAATATCCCAATATTATGGATAATTAAAGATTACTTCATATTACACAGCATACCCAAACATTCATTTAGCTACTTATACAACATACTAATAAATTTTAGAAACTTTATATTTAAACACACTAAGTACAAGGAACTTTTTTATTTTTTACAATTTTCCCGATAGCCATTACTCAAGAATCCTTACAATCCTCAGATATAGATAAAATTACCTTGCTTAAACAAAAAGGTCTTTTGTATTGGTTTCAACTTATTACAGATGATAGGGTGAAGGATGTAGATCAGATAATAAGTAAATATCAGTTAGACAACTCCCTATGGCTTAACATACAATCCCTCAGACTATTCTTACAAAATAAGATGAACCCGATCACTTCTGCTAATAAACAGGTCACTAGTATACTGCTAGATTTCTTTAATTCAGTTATTCAACATAAACAAACTTATTCAGACAACATGGCATTTATATACAGACTTATCAGAGAAGAAACATACTGTTGTCCTGCTAATTTCTGGAACCATTTTTATACAGTTAATAACACACTTCCAAGGGATCTAGGTAAAACAAATATATTAGAATCTGCAGGGAAAACAACACTTTCACTTAAATGGAAATTTTTATATAGATCCTTCTACACTCCTCAACTAATGAACAAATTTAATGGTAAACTAAATATTTGCAACAGATGTAAATCTAACACAAACATTGACTGGAACCATATGTTTTATGACTGTCCTGCTTTAAGTGTATTTTGGGAAAACATTAAAGAACTCCTACAAGCAATATTCACAGGTAATTTTATTTTGACCAAATCATTACTACTCTTCAATACACCCATACCTGGCTGTGTACAAAAAGTTAAACATTCCTTACTTTGGGCAGTAATGGCAGGAGCCAGGAAAACTATAACAAGAAACTGGATATCTGAATTCCCTCTTTCCTATAATGATTTTAAGAAAATTCTAATGGAAGTTTGTCAATTGCAAATTGCAACTTGCAACTATGACATCTAGAACATCTAGAAAAACTTATAACTATCATATATGGGTTAACCTACAGAATTTGTTGGAAAGAGATTGACAATGATATCGTATAAATCAAATTTCAACCTCTCTACGTGTTATATATATGGAGTAATCAAATACTGGGCAACGTAATGATATTCAATGGACGTCTTTGTATATAGTTTTAGTAATTTCACTTTATTTGTTAAACTTTGTCATGTGAATGCTTATGTGAACACTTTTTCAATTGTAAATATCCTTATGTTAAAAGAACATGTAATTGTTTATATTTACTTCTTTAAAATCAATAAAATTGTTTTAAAAAAAAGAACTGTGGTATTCCATCCCATTAGAGTCAAGCCTGAAAGAAAACCGAAAATGCTTTAACAGTCTGCTAAAACAGTGTCTGCAAGGCACTTGTCTCTTGCTTTTGCTTCACATCTGGATAATTTCTGATCCAGAAGAAAATGCAAACTGCAATACTTCTGACAAAATGATAGCTGCTCTGTACTAAATTCCCATATGGTGATTATTACACTTTCCCTTCTACTACTGTAAACATTTAACTGATTGTATTTCTTAACTTCTACTTAATTCTCAGTCTCCCTCATCATATCATGACTTACTAATTTAACTGATTATATTATTTTAACTACATACGCCTACTTAATCCTCAGTCTCCCTCATCGTACCATGACTTACTAATGTAACTGATTATATTAGTTAATTACCTGTTCCTACTTAATCAGTCTCCCTCATGGTACCACGACTTACTAATTTCATTCCAAATGTCGAACTTTATTTCCCCGGTTTTTTTTTTTTTGTATTTCTGTTTGCTACAGTCTTATACTAATGCAAAAGTAATCTCTTATTTTCTCCTCTTCCTGTAGTCATAAATCGTACGATACAGGAAGCCAGATCAGTTTTTACAGAGTTATTAATTCCATCAAATACTGTATATAAACCCTATTGTGGATCCACCTGCAGTACCTATGGATTACAGCAAGGCTTCAACCAAGATTATATTTTCTGGTGATACAGAAAGTACATTTTTCACAGATTTGGGATGAAAATCTAACTTCTTGTTACCCTGGCCTTTCCAGTCCTTAGTTGTCAAACTCACATGCTGAAGTACCATGAGTTTCTCCTTCCCTGACTAAAGGAAAAGGCAGAGGGGGTAGAGGGCAGGGACCTAAAAGTAAAAGTGCTAGATCTATGCAACCTTACTTCTCAGGTAGCCAGGCAGTCCAATAAATGTGACTGTGATACTGTGACTGCATCATGCGAGGCAATAGCCACAATTTCAGTATTTTGGAGACAGGCATGCCCTAAAGCACAGCCCTTGTCCGGACCATGTTAAGGCAGAGTTCAGTAGTGCTCTAGTAGAGAAGTCGCTTTTCTTTGTTCTACATACAGAAAATGTGGTTAAAAGATTGGAAGAAAAGGGAAGAACTATGCAGTCCCTAAAGCAGTTATTTCACCCCCCCACACACACACACAAAGTACAGTAGAAACTACCATACGAAAAGCTGGCGTATCTATTAGAGACGAGAAAAAAGAAAGCGGCAGAAAGGATAGAAAGACGACTATAGGGAAACGGTGGCAAATAGAAGAAAAGATAACGCCTAAGTATCCTCAAGGTCAAGAATCATAAAGGGAACAGCTATGAACTAGCCATGCTCCTCTGTCCCTCAAATCCCATCTCAACTGACACACTCCTCAGGACCTTTTCCCACACAGAAGGCCTTTTTTGGGAAGAAGTCACCGTAGACAAATTGATGTTTCAGATTTTAGGGCAGGGATACAGACTACACTTAAGATGTCTAAAGTTCTCCTGCATCTCTCCAGCTGCCAGGGACCCAGAGATACCTAGCCCAGCCCCTACTACAAGACCTACTGTTGCAGAGAGTCATAGAGTACTGAAGGAGAATAGGATCAGGCTTCGTCTCTGTACTGTTCCCAGGTCTTTGAAAAGAAGGCACATGGAGAACTATCTTTGGTTTCTAGAGGTACCAGAATTCAAGCCTTCTGCCTCTACTGTCTCCACCTCTCACAAGTCTACGTGTTCACCTTGGTCTTTAAGGTGTTACTTACTGCATAAGTGTAGCCAGGGTGGACAGTCAGTTTCTCAGATTAGAAGCAGGGGAATATCACTGCCACATTACTTCCCTGTGCTGCATCAGAGTGTTCAAAAAATTTCTCACTCCAGTAATTGTGTGGTGGATAACCGAGGGCATTCACATATGCCCAAAATCCCATATAGTGCTCAGCAAACAAGCCCTGTTCTTAGGATTATCACTGAACACAGAGTGCCAAAGGGCGTTCCTCCCCTTAGGCAAAGTGCTTTATCAAGCTACTCCAGGTCAATAACACAGCATAAGCAAATGACTGCAACGGAATTCTTGAGTACTGTGCTATGTGGCCCCTTCCATTTTGGGGATACCCCTAGCAGGGCTACACATCAGGAACCTACAGTGGTACCTGAGGGAACAGATGGTACCAGCCTGTGCAGTCTCTGTAGAGCCCTATAACCACTATTACCCTACATTGAGGAAGTGCTCATATGGTGGATCCAAAAGTGCTTCTTAATTTGGGTTGTCTTTCAAGCCCATATACCCAGACTGTCATGACCGACTCTTTGGCTACAGCCATTGGAGCCCAGTCATGAAACCTGAGGATACAGGGGATCTGGGACAAAACTTAGGAGGACGAGACGTGTCTACATAAAAGAAGTGTTGATAGGCATTCCAGCCATCAAAGTGTATAAGCCTCTGTGACCGCAGAGAATCCTGTACATCATCGCAGGCAATAGACTGTGATGTAGCTTATTAGCTGACATGGAGGACCCCAGTCCTACCCGTTGTTTTGTGGGTTAGTAGTGTAGGCATGGGATGTGGCCCAGGTGTCAGATAAGCAGGGCATATTACATCTTGTTTCAAGAGGTGAACTTAACAGATCAGTTGAGCAGGACAAAGTCTGACCCATACTAGTGGAAGCTAAACAAGGGCATATTTATGGACTTAAGTGACAGGTTGGGTGTGCCAGAGACAGACTTTTTTGCTTCAACAGAAAAAAAGCAGCTCAGAACATTCTGCACCAGGATCCCAGCTTGCAGGAATGTAATGAGGAAGTCCCTTCTACATAATCTGGGCAGGTTTATTTATCTGTCCTTTTCCTCTAATGCCCTTTATTTCCAGGGTGATGAAGATATGGAAGAGCAAGCCATAAATGCTAACCAGAGGCCCATTTTGACCCAGGTAAAGGCAAAGCTTTTAAGTGTTCGCGCTGTTCAGGTGGACCTTTTGACACAAAACAAGGCATCACTCATATACTCCAACCTGAGAACTGTAAGGCTGACAGGCGTGAATAATCTAGAATTTCCTTTAGACATGTGTTTTCAATTGATGTCCTCTATGTTATAAGGAAGTCTAAGAAATTTACCTTTCAGACCTTTACAGAACAGGATTGTCTTGCATCTCAGTGAGGATGCATGTTTTAGGCATTTCAGTTTGGTACCTCGAGATCTCCAGCTCTTTTCCTTCTTGCTAGTAAAGCAGTTCCCCATGAATGTCCTACATTTGAAGATTCCTAAGAGGGAGAATGCTTTAGGGGCCTCAGCTGCATCCTGGAGAAACTAAATGTACCACACTTTGAACCAGCTGCTTCTGACCCCCCCCCCCCCAGATATCTGTCCTGCAAAGCTATCCTGGTGATTACTGTGGCCGCTGCAAGAAGGGTTTCAGAAATATAGGCTGTAATGTACAAAGAACAATTTCTCATTTTCCACAAGTATAGATTCACTGTGTTTAATAACTCTACCTGCATTCCTAAGGTGGTGACAGAACTATCTCTAAATCAGTCTGTTCACCTCCCTTTCATGTCAAATTCATGCTGGACCTCATTGGGGGGGGGGGTCATTCCACCAGGGCCACTATAGTCAGCACTGACTTCTTTTGTGGAGGGTCATTACACCATCTGTCATGGAAGGAGCTATCTAGTCAGTCCACACCTTCTCCAAGCTCTATAATGTGGATATTGTTTTTCCACTGCCACTCACTGTTCCGTTAGCTTTGAGAATCTTCCAAAGAAGTAGTACTGCAACAGTGACTGTTCCTACAAACGTAGTACAACTATGTTAATAACATAATTGTAGATGTTTGAGGACATTCACTGTTCCAGCCCCAGTTCTGGCCTCCCATTCCCTTTATCTTAGGGTTGAGATGGGTACCTTATTCACCTCAGCCCCTGTAGAATAGTGCGTGTTGTACTTTAAGAAGCGTTTCAAGGACAGCACGTGTAAATAAATATTGAGCACATGCCAGCTTCAGTGCCATTTTGAGAGCACAGCCAGAGAGTGAGGATGTATGAGTGTAATCGCTAGTTTGTTTATAAGTTTATCTAAGTTAAAACAGAGGCCAGAAATGAACCAAACGTAATGAAAACGTGCATGAATGATTTATTTATTAAAAAAGATAAAATGGAGCATTACAAGGGCATAAATTACATTATTAAGCAAGCAAGAAGCACGAAAAGTTTATTAATTAAACAAAATGTTTAAGATTAAGATATTTCATAAAATGGTTATCAGAAAAGACCATAAGGGGTTTGAAATTACATTGGAATTGCAAATGAGCTTGTTTAAAGTAAAATGAGCACAAGAAAAGTATAACGGGCATGGAAAACGATTAAATGAGCAAAACGAATATAATAAGGGCACATTAAAGGTGACGGCATGTTTTTTTGGCAAGACACAGTGTTTTGGCATGGATTACAGTTTCACATTGATTGAAGCTATTAAGGGCATAGCTAGACTTATTCAAAGTGTGTAAAAGTGCTTGCAGTGCGTCTTTATTACTGTGCATTTATTCCAAAGACTTTATTGTGTGCAAAGTGCAACTGTTTCGTAAAGTGCAGTCAAAATACAGCCATTTTGAAAAGTTTCTTGTGCTGGGTGTGTCTATTCGCAGAGTGGCACCGTTACAGTGTGTTTCTTGCACTGTACAGAATTATTTAGCAAAGTATAGACATTTTGGGAAAGTTTCAGTGTGCTGTGTGCAAAGTGCAATTACTTTGAAATGTTTTCTACTCTGAGCTTCTTCTGCCCAGTTTATTCACACAGTGCAGTTATTTTGAAATGTTTCTTCCACTGATAAGAGGTGATTTCTTACAGTACAGTGATTTCAAGAGTATTCTTCTGCCAGGACACTTATTTCGCAAAGTTCAGTTATTCAGAGGCTTGTTGTGCTATTGGGCATAGTTACAAATACTGGCATAAATTTCTGGCATATGTATATATGTGTGTGTGTGTGTGTGTGTGTGTGTGTGTGTGTGTGTGTGTGTTCATGTATGCATCCAAAAGCCTTCACTGGTATGTGTTAATATGACAGACAGATTTGAAAACCATCACCACTTGGTATTTGATCAGAATATTGCAGAGAATTGGAGAATATTTGAGCAAGAGTACGATATTATTATACAAGCAGCTTATTCTGACAAAGATGCACGCACCAGGGCAGGGCTATTGAAATTTAGCATTCGTTTGTGTATGCACCAGCAGTATATGAAGGAGAAGGGGAAAACCATCATATTGTTGTACAGGCTGAATCAAGGGAAGACCCCTAGTGTTTGAAATGCAAATTCAGGGAAATGTGTAACCCCCAGACAAATGTTGCATTAGAGAGGCATTTGTTTTACACAAGATCAAAAACCAGGATAAACTTTTGCAGCTTATATTACTGACCTGAGAAACAAAGCTAAAGCATGTCGATTTGGTGACTTAAAAGATGAGTTAATAAAGGACAGGCTTGTGTGTGGTATTAATAGTGCTGCAGTGAGAAAGATTTTGCTTCGTGACAGTGGTTTAACGGTAATCAAAGCTATTTAGATTTGTCAAATCCATGAAGTTACAGAAAGGCACACAAGTATGCTTGCGAGTGATAAGAGCATGGTTTCAGCAGGCTCCAGAGCAAATGTAGACAGCATACAACAGGTTGCTAACAGGAGCAGGCCTAAGCACATGGCAGCTGTAACCCCTGTGAGTGTGGCAGGTAAAACTCGTAGTTTTCCAACAAGTTCTAAGACTAGTTCACTGAAAAGAACATGCCCAGTGCAGTACAAGGGTGAGTCAGCAAAACCCAAATCAAGCTTTATTGTTAACTGTCGCAGTTGTGGTGCCAATCACAGGTCTAAAAGAGAAAAGTGCTTAGCATTTGATCAGCAATGCCACAAGTGTAAAAAATTGAACCATTTTCAAAAGTTTTGTAAATCGAGTAAACCGCACACAGTTGTAAAGAAGGGTCACTCAAAAAAGCAAGTTGATCATATAAAGAGCTGCAACCCTACTTTCTATTTGGATGGTGCGTCAGTAATTGGTGAAAAGGTTGATGCAGTACATTTGTTGCCAAAGAACAAAGTGTTTTGTACTGTCCAGATCACTGGTAAATCCACAGAGTTCAAAGTGTAATGTTATGTCAGCAGACAGATTTGCCAAGGTGAAAGCTGGTGAGCAACTTTAATGTGGTCAGTTGTGCGAAGCTTGTTGCTTAAGGAGGTGAAGAGATTCAAACCAAAAGCTCAGTAGTGCTCTCATGTTATCTGGCTGGGAACTGTTACAGTTTACCATTCTATGTAGTCTGAAGACCTGTGCAGTCATTATTGGCTCTCAGAAACAGTTTGAGAATGAATCTGCTTTCTTTTACCAAAGAAGTTTGTCATATAAGCACATATCCTAGTTCCAGTTTTACTGAAACTATTTTCTCAGAGTATGCTGATGTTTTTGATGACAAGTTAGGCAAACTTCCAGTTGTGTATTCTATGAAGTTAGACCCAGAGATCAGTCCAGTGATCAGACTGGCAAGAAAAGTTCCGATAGTTATGTAGAATAAATTCAAAGGTCATTTGGATAAAATGGTGCAGCAAAGTGTAATATGTCCAGTTACAGAACCTACTGAATGGGTGTCGCCCATGGTAGTAGCCCACAGAAAAGGCTCACACAAAATCAGAATATGCATTAATCCATGGTGTTTGAATAAAACATTAGAGAGACTGCATCATCCTATGCATACAGTCAAGGAAGTCACAGCCCCAATACCAAATGCCACTTTTTTTTTCTGTCTTGGATGCAAAAGGTTCATTTTGGCAAGCGATACTTAATCACAAATCTTCATTACTGACTACTTTCAGTACCTCATTTGGAAGATACAAGTTCCTCAGGATGCCATTTGGAATAAATTCTGCACTGAAGTCTTTCAGCATGCAATAGAGCAAATTTTTTCAGGTTATCCTTATGCCATAGTAGTAGATGATTTTTTGGTTAGGGGCAATGTTGAAGCAGAGTATGACAGCAACCTTAGGAGAGTTCTAGACAGAGCATATGAAGTGAATTTGAAGCTCAATCCTCTGAAGTGCAATTTCAGACTACCCGAATTTACATATGTAGGTCATTTATTTACTAGCTCTGGCTTACAGCAAGACCCACCCAAGCAAGCAGCCATTCTTGAGATGCCAGCACCGAATAATGTTCAAGCTCTAAAAGTTTTCTTTGTATAGTCAGCTATTTGGGCAAGTTTATACCAAACTTCAGAGAGTTGGCAGAGCCTTTGAGAGAGCTGATGCGCAAAAATGTTGCATGTTCTTGGTTAGATCAGCGCCAGAGAGCATTTGAAGACCTTATGCAGAAAATTGCCACTCTGCCTGCATTAAGATACTATGATGTAAATAAACCAGTTACTCTCTTCTGTGATGTTTCAAAATTTGGTCTTGCCAGAGTTGTTCTTCAAGAAGGCAGATGAGTAGCCTATGCATCCAGAACTCATATCCAAACTGAAATGCAGTATGCTCAAATTGAGAAAGAACTTTTGGTAATAGTATTTGCATGTTCAAAGTTTTGTGATTATATCTTTGATCAAGCTATTCAGATTGAGACTTGTCATCAACCTCTAGTCACTGTTTTAAAGAAGCCTATGCATTCAGCTCCAGCGGGTTTACAAAGAATGATGCTCAAATTGCAAAAGTCCAACTTCAAAATGGTCTATACAAAAGGCAAACTTCTTTATCTTTCTGGTACCTTATCCAGATTGCCCAGAAATACAACAGAACAGCTTTATGCAGAGAATTTTGACTTTGATGTCATGGAAGTGCATAATTGTTCTACCACAAGACTTGAGGTAAGAGGTCATACAAAGACTGATCCAATTTTGCAAAAACTCAACCACTTCATTAATGTTAGATGGTTGTCAAAGCAATCTAGTGTACCACCTGAAGTACAATATTTTCCTTACAGAGATGAGATGTTAATAGAAGATGACATTATTTTCAAAGGTCCTAAAATTGTTGTTCCTGCTTCCTTACAACATGAATATATCCAGATTTTGCATTGTGATCACCCAGGTTCCGAATTTACCAAAAGAAGATCGAGAGAACTATTTTGGCCTTCTCTAGCAAAAGATTGATAAAGTACTTTCTTCTTGTTCAGTATGCAATAGTACTAAGCCGCATTTGCAAAAAGAATCACTTCAGCTAAGTCTAGTTCCTGAACTACCTTGGTCAACAGTAGCTGCTGATATGTTCAAGTGGAACAATCAGCATTACTTAGTGTTCGTAGACTCTTATTCAAAGTGGTTTGAGATCAATTTACTACCTACCCTAACGTCCACTGCTGTTATCACATAGTTGAAACATCATTTCTCAGTCCATGGTAGTCCACACACAGTTATTTCTGACAACGGTACTCAATTTACTAGTCAGCTGTTTCAGAAATTTACAAGAGAATGGGACTTTGTACATGTTACTAGTAGTCCATTATACCCACAGCCACATGGTCTAACTGAACGAGCAGTGCAGAGTGCAAAGCAATTACTAGAGAAGTCAAAGTGTGATGATACCAATGTCTTTTTGAATTTACTCTAACTTGGAAACGTACCCCGTGACGATATAGTTGGCTCGCCTGCTCAGAGACTTCTATCTAGGCAAACCAGAACATTACCTATCAGTTCCAGTTTGTTGAGGCCTAAAACTAAGAAAAGGAGAACAGTCAAAGCCCAACTATTCAGAACACGTTCTTTCCAGAAGTCCAGCTATGATAAATCAAGCACATTTCTTCATCCACTGAAAGGAGGAGAGACAGTGAGATTGGTCAAGCAACAGGTATATGTGCCGAGCCGAGATCCTACTTCATGGAATCTGAGGATGTGGAGTACAGGAGAAATCGCAGACATCTTCTTCCGTTATCAGACTCGATATTGCAGCATTGTTCCTGTGATACAGACTCTAGATCTCTGAGCAATCCAGACAATGTTCCTATTGCAGAACATGTCTAAACTACTTCTGTTCCTGATGTCCCCAAAGTTTAACATTCAGCAGAGACAGTCCCACTCGCCAGACCTGATTCTAATTTCTGTGTCACACGATTTGGTCATATTTCCAGACCTAGTGTGAAATACACAGCAACCTGGACATGATTGTGTCTATATGTATTTAGTTCTGTATAATTGCATGTCAAAGAATTTTTTGTATCAATTGCATGTCAATCACTGTTGTCAATATTGCATGACTCATTTCTCAAAGAAGGAAGAGGATGTCTAATATTGTGTGTGTTGTACGTTTAAGAAGTGTTTTAAGGACAGCACGTGCATATAAATAGCAAGCACTTGCTAGCTTCAGTGCCATTTTGAGAGTGCAATCAGAGTGAGCATGTATAAGTGTAATAGCTAGCTTTTTTATAAGTTTATCTAAGTTAAAGTTATTAATCCTCAATCCTGATGTGTTTGCACATAATAAAACTGCTTGAACAGAACTCACAGAAATTCATCTGTTTTATCTTGACCAAATGAGCGACAGCCCCACCCCCTATTCCCTCTCTTCCTCTGTAGGAAAGATCTGAAGATAGCATCAGTGTGCCTCTTTACACCACTGATGTCCTAACATCCAGATGGGAGGGAGTCTGCAGAATCCAGGAGGAGAAAGTTAAATCTCTGGAAGTTTGGTTAACCTTTAGACTTCCTGGGATTTGAATGGGCTATGTAATGGTTGACTAGCAATGACTAGATATGTTAAAAGTGATGTATAATGTTTGCAGCTACAGTTTTATTGGCACGGTTTGGAATGTATAATGTGTGCAACTGAGATTGTGTTGAGATGGTTTATTTTCATTTATATAAATGTAACATGGTCTGTCATGCATGATAATTTAATAAAGATGCGTCTTGTTTAAAAAAAATGGACTCCCTGCAGGTAGGAATCTCAAATGTAATGAATCTATACCTCTCAACTGTTCAGATTTTACCTCACATTTTTGGCCTGTTTCTCATAAAATTGTTTTTCTAGCAAATAACTAGCAAATCACAGAGGACTGAAGTCAGAAAATAATGGCAGACATTTGAGTTTCAGACTTCACAGCCTTCAGAAAATTCATACTAATGTAAAAACCTATTAGTCTGTCACCTTTCCAAGTTTGTAAGAGCAATATTTAAAAAGTGTCCCTATTTTTGTGCCTTTGTCCCCCCCCCCCCTTTATTTGTGGATTCGTCCAGATTTCTTGCTCTTAGAGGTTAAAAGGTATGGTAATAACTGCAAATAGTTCATGTACTCAAAATCCACACTTGTGGTAAATTCCTAACACAACTTAACTCCCCACCTGCTTCTTCACTTGATGATTAATAAGACCCCTAATCCCCTTGTATAATAAGTTCTTATCTGATGTACTAGCTGTGTTTTCTAACTTTTAAGTAGAAGATCTTATTTGTGTATGTGGAAAGGTTCACTTTGTGTTGTGCCAGTTCTCTACATCTTGCCAGAGACGACTTCAGTTTAGGAGGCCCTTAGCTACCTGATCTCTTTGTGCAGCAAGGGCTGCTCCCTAACCCTAAGGTCCCTAACTATCGCACACTCACCTTACCCGTTCCCTAACCCTAAGGTCCCTAACTATCACACACTCACTTACCCGCTCCCTAACCCTAAGGCCCCTAACTATCACACACTCACCTTACACGCTGGCTAACCCTAAGATCCCTAACTATCCCATTTCCACACTCACCTTAACCCTGTCCGTTTGCACACTTAGCTTAACCCGGTCCATAACCTTCCCACCACAGTGGAGAAAATAGCGAAGCAACAGAAACAGCCCACCAAATTCTTTCCCTAGGAAAGAAGTCGATGTTCTGCAGCTTCGCTATTTTCAGCATTTGCTGTTTTGGGTTCGATGTTATAACATTCAACGTTTTACTACTTCGATGTTATGATATAAACCCTTAAAATCTATAGACCAAAAAAATATGGGGTAAAGTTTATACTCACACTGCATATCCAAACTATGAAACTCTATCCCAAATTCTAACAGTACTATATATATGCTCGATGTATTTAAGTCCCTATATCTGTTACATTGTTACTAACCTAACCTCTCATCATACTGTCTATACCTTTCAACACCTGCCCTCTCCCCATTCTTACAGTAGATTGTATCTTTTTGTTTTTATTTTGATTTTGATTTTCTAGCATAGTAGACTATACTTTTAATATTTTGTTCAGATACTGATTGTCAAATTTGTCATTTTTTATTTTTGTCACTGGTGTTTACTAATGCTTTATTGTAGTCTATGTATTCCACTGTCAAACAATGTATATATATATATATATATATATATATATATCAGTCTCGCATCTCATTTCTGTGAGTGTTCACTTACGCGACCTGAAATCTCATAAAATCCAATTACTTGAACGATCACATAACTGCAAGTGGGAATTAAGGAAAGTCGACAAGTTCTGAATGTCGATTTTACCAAAAAATAGTCAACTTCCAGTTATGTGCTACGAACGTTTTGCAGGGGGGGCTTGCATCTCCCAAACCCTCTGCTACTTATATATACTAACTCTGAGATCACACTGCAGTGAGGGAAAGGATACATTTCCTGATCCCCACTATACTGCAGTCTCCATTCAAAATGATGAATCCGCAAAATGAATGCACACTAGCATTTGCTTGTGTAGATTCGTCATTTTAAAAATCGATGTTATGAACCCTTGGAAAAGTGCCTTTCAACCTTCCAAGGTCTTGTAACTGTTTTACTACATTTTGTTGGCAAACTATATATATATATATATATATATATATATATATATATATGGGTCCCCTTCACTACATCGACACTCTAGAAGGCCGACACTCTAAACGCCGACACGAAAAGACCGACGACACAGATGATCGACAAGGTGAGATCCCGACAGCCGAAACACCGACATGGGCAACGTGTGAGCGACTCGTAAGTGTCGATAGTGAGGATTTAGTGTTAGGGAGCGGACAGGTAAGTGTGCGATAGTTAGGGATTTAGGGTTAGGGTGCGGGAAAGGTGAGTGTGCGGTAGTGTCGAACTTAGGGTTAGGGTGCAGGTAAGGTAAGTGTGTGATAGTGACGGATTGTACTTTTAGGGGCGGGTTAAGTGAGTTAGGGTTAGGGTGCGGGTAGGGGGAGTGTGCAATAGTGACGGACTTTATGTTTAAGGGTGGGTTAAGTTAGTTAGGGTGCAGGTAGGGTAAGTGTGCGATAGTGACGGACTTTAGGTTTAGGGGTGGGTTAAGTGAGTTAGGGTGCGGGTAGGATGAGTGTGCGATAGTGATGGACTTTATGTTTAAGGGTGGGTTAAGTGAGTTAGGGTTAGGGTGCAGGTAGGGTAAGTGTGCGGTTGTGTCAGACCTTAGGGTTAGGGTTTGGGTTAAGGTTAGTGCATGTATAGTTGTATGTACTGTGTAGTTTACGTTTTGTGTGTCGGTGTTTTGGGTGTTGGTGTTATGGTGTTCGGTTTTGTGAGTTGTCGGTATTATGTGTTGTCGGTCTTTTGGTGTCGGCTTTGTGGCGTGTCGGTGTAGTGAAGGGGATCCATATATATATATATATATATATATATATATATATATATATATATATATATATGTTTGTGTGTGTGTGTATTCATACACACACACACACACACAATTTTTTTAATTACATTTCTACTAGTGTTTTATTTGTTGTTTAACTCTCTGGTGCTTTTCTCCACCAGTCCACTGCTGAAAACGTGTTATTATTACCAAGTCTGAGTTTCCTGGTAAACAAATGTCCATAAATAAAATGTCATTAGGAAGTAAAGCCAGCACAGTAAGTAAATATATAGTTACTCTTGTAAAGTAAGATAAGAGTCTTGTTTGTAGTGATCCACAAAATCTGAATAAAATGGTTAGAAAATATCATTACATATTTCTTATTGTTAAGGAAGTAGTCTCAGTCCAGATAAGTTCTTTTGAGTATTAACTGCAGCCCCCCATTATGCCAATCGTTTTTACTAAAGATATATATATATATATATATATATATATATATACATATATATCAATGCATTTCTAATGGATATACCTTCTTATAATAGTGAATACATTAAAATTATGTGGGGGGCTGTGCCCCCCCACACCCCCTTATTTAATATTCTCACTCCAGGGTTGCACTGCAGTGGGGCAGGGGCTATATTCCATTTTCGACCAAATGAACTCCGACCAAGTGAGCTTTCAGTGAAGTGCAATGCCTGGTATCATTTTCGACTAAGTGTAATTCGACCAAATGTATGGAATCCATGTATAATATATATATATATATATATATATATATATATATATATATATATATATATATGGGTCTACTGTTCTTGATCAAAAAATCACTTCTTCGAAAATGAACATTAGACCTACACTTACACGAAAGTGCACTTCCGCGAAGAACGGTTCAACGAACTGTTAAGAAACACAGGTGCCGAAGCACACTATAGTGGGAAATTGGAATTTAAGTGTTTCCCCACTGTAGTGCGATCTTGGAATTGGCATATTTAAGTAGGGGGGGTGTGGGAGGTGCAGGGGGGTTTGCCCCCTGCAAAAACGATGTTTCTGTGTTCCTTAATGGTTCGTTGAACCGTTCTTCACAAAAGTGCACTTTCGCGTAAGAGTGGGTCTACTGTTCATTTTCGAAGAAGTGATTTTTCGATCAAGAACAATAGTGGCTCAGTGCCAAAAAAATGTGTTGTCATCCCCTTTGGGAAAAACCTTTTCCCATGAATTGCCACATTGATGGTAGTCCACTGAACACAAAAGATGTTATTAGAGATCTGGGAACACAGGTTGACAGCAGCCTCTCTCTTGATCACCACTTTGACACTGTGGTCAGAAGGTCCTTCTTTGTGGCACATCTCATTACTAAGGGTTTTGCATCCAGGAAGAAAGAGGTCATTGTCTCCCTTTACTCTTCTCTCAGGCCAGTCATAGTGTACAATACCCCATTTGGCATGTACCTCACTAGACACCTGCAACAACTGGAGAGGCCGCAAAAGTACCTCACAAAGAGGATCCTAGGCCTTAAACACTTGCCCTATGGACAGACTCAAAAAACACCAACTATTCTCTGTCTCATATCGCCTACTTAGAGGTGATCTCTGCTTGACTTACAAAGCCATATCTGACCCAGCTCTGTTAGAAATGCTACATCTAAAGAAATTCCAATCCCTCCGCACCACACGCTCCAGAGACCCCAACCTCATTACCACAATTAAAAACCAAAACCACTCAAAAAGCACCAGTACCAGCAGTAGAAAAGACGACCCCAGTTGAGTAGAAATTTTAATAACAGAATTCACATGAACCATGTACAGTCCCTATACAAAAAATAATCCACACGAACCACAAAAATGTCCAGTGGTACAGTAGATAAAAATATCCAGTTGCAAAGTAGATAAGCGCTTTTGTCTGTCTTGTTCTCATGCACCACATGCTCCAGAGACCTCAACCTCATTACCACAATTAACAGAACATGCTGGAGGGACAGGTTCATAACCCAGAGACTGCCCATGCAATGGACCAGACTTCCCATACATGTCAAGCAGAGCACCTCGCTGACCCTCTTAAAGAGAAATTTTGATAAGTGGATGGGAAACAGAAAATTCACCCTGGGGATAACACCAGTGGCTCTACTCAACAGAGGCATTGGGAACTAAAGTCGGGTGGCACTATGCCTGGGTAATCCTATGGCTATGCTTGTAAAGGCCCCAGGGCCATTAGCCTAGTACACACCTATTAACCTATGAACCTATGTATTGTTCCCACAATTCCCATTTTTTCTATGTAATTTGCTCCTACCATATTTTAAAGATTCCATTTTCAATTCTTTTATCTCTGTTACTATATTCATTACTTCTAGTACAATTGGTTTACACTTTGATTTCCATTTTCTAGTAATAGCTTTTTTGGCAACCACCAGAATTAAACTCAGCAAGTCCTTACTATGTCTAGGCAATTCCAGTTCTGTATCACAGCTCAAAAAATAATTTCCTTAGTTACACCAATTTGCTTACCAGTATTTCTGATAGAGTAATATGCAGAGAATTTTTAAAGTCTGCAAACTAATTACACTCCCAAAAGTTATGTTCCCAAATACTTCCTTCTTCCCCATCACACCGCCAACATTTACAGTCTACCTGAGGAAAAATTATTTGGAGCCCATATGGGGTATAAAACTACATATGCAAACACTTCCAAGCAAAGGTCTTAAATCTTCTAGACTTTGTTGCGTATTTGATAGTCATTCATATATCCTCTCATTTTTTTTTTTTTTTTTTTGTGAATTTCTTATCCAGTCTCTTTTCCCAATCCTTTCTAACCTCCTGTGATTTATTCCTGTAGTTATCATGCAATATTTTTTATGCCCTATTAATTATCCTATTTTTAACAGCAGCTTCTGTTCTTGATTCTACTAAAAACTGTTTTGGTGCTGATCTTTCACTTAGGCACCCCTCTTCCTTTCTCTTTGCCTATATTCTGATATCAGTTCTTGATAGGGAAGGCAGTCCCGAGCTTGAAGTCCAAATGAATTCTTGGGCTGTTCCCATTCTATTACACTTCCCTCTCTCATTATTTGCACCCAATACCTCAGATCCTTTGCCAGTTTTCCCCAGTAAATTCAAGCTCCCTCTTGCCTATTCTCTGTACCCCTAATTGCAGTCATCCCGATTGTCCAAATCTCCTTTCTCCAGTCCCATGTTGGTTTAGCTCTTAGAATACTTTCTGCTAATATTCCGTATAGTTATTTTTATTCTCCTTAAGGATCTGCATCAAAAATCTCAGTGTTTCCTTATTTCTAGAGCTTTCCCCTGTTTTGTCTTCATCCTTCTCCACGTTGAGTTATAGCCTTCTGCTTTTACTGTCCATAGGAGCTTTATGTGTGTCGCTCTGAAATATTCCTCAAATCAGGTAATCCCAAATCACCTTGTTCTCTTGGAAGAATCAACTTATCCCACTTGACTTTTGACCTCCTCCCATTCCATGCAAAATCCTTCAACTCTTTATTAATGGACATCCATAACTTCTCTACTGGTTGACAAAAAAATGCCAGATCTGTATATAAAACTAAAGGGACTAAAGACATGTTCACTGCTTGTATCTTGCTGTCCACATCCATAAAACACAACTTCCAATTTCTCAGTTTTTGTATTATTGTTTTAGTCTCTTCCCACATATTGTTAGTTGCCATAACAGAATCCATTTTAATCCATATTCCTAAGTACTTCATGTTATCATGTCCCCATAAATATGGATATTGTCGAACCAGTTTGTGTGTGGGTACATAATTTGCAGCTGTAGCCTTTGTTTTATATTCATTAATTTTGTGTCCTGAAAAATACTTGATGCGGTCTCAGAAGTGCTCCACAACACTGAAATGTCTTTTTCTGGTTTTATCAAGTACAGACTAATATAATCTACAAATAAATCCAACTTTTTTGATTACCATGCCAGTTATATCCTTGAATTTCTGAGTCCCTTGTTTTCTTTGTCAGAGGTTCTAAATATAACACAAATAACAAAGGGTTGGTCCCTCCGGTCAAACAGAGCTTATTAGAAAGGAACCCTCACTTTAATTTTTATCTCGTATCATATATCCTTCTAATCAACCTTATTATTTTATCAGGGAATGCAAATGCTTCCATTGTCCTACTCATAAAATCCCAGCTTACTCTGTCAAATGCTTTCTTTGTATCAAGACCGACCAACAATGGTGCTATTTTCTTACATTCTGCTTCCCTCTGGATCATCCTTGATGTTAAGTTGTCTATCTCGCCTTCGTTCTTGCTGGTTGGGATCGGAGCTGATCCTCTACTCTGACTTGGCCATCTTCAATAGCTCTAGAACTGTTTACTGGCTCAAGGCTACCCCTTATCCCATAATGTGTAGCGATAGCTACCCAGATCTCATTTGCCGCTTCAGCTGCGAGGTGTTGTTTTTCTCGCTCAGGCTTGTATAGAATTTTTTGTGTAATTTTTCACTCAAATGTAATTCTTCTAGTACTTTATTATTAGCGATAGTTTTGTTTCTGTGGTAGATAATTGTTTATTATATAGTATCCCTCCTTTTGTAGAACTCGTTTAACTTAGAGAGTTCTCCCCCACCCCTCCCCCCCCTTTCTTTCAGGTTAGCCGTTTAAGTTAGAGGCTTTCCTTCTGCTTTTTTCTTATAGGCTAGCCATTTAAATTAGAGGATTTCCTATTATCTTCCTTAAAAAAAAAAAAAAAAAACTATCTATAGTCTTTCTAGTAGGTGTGTTTTTTGTAGACAGTATATTGCTTCTTTTTTATTGTTGTCATAATTGGTTGGTTTCTTTCTACAGTAAAGAATGTCAAAGGAATCTAAGGTTTCTGGGTTTAAGATGTGTGACTCATGCTGTCAGAAAATGTGTCTGACAGATGGGCACACTTCTTGCGTCTGTTGTTTAGAAGCTGTGCACCTGCAGCACTCTTGTTCTATTTGCCATGCCTTTAGTCCAAGAGTCCTGCAGGAGCGTAAGAATAAGCTGATTCTTAGGGGTCTTTTAAAACCCCAGGGTTCACCGGCCAAGAGCTCACAGCCAGTGAAATCCCCTAAATCCACTAAGCCGTCAGCTCCAAGTTCAGAGCCGTCTTCGGTTCTGGATTTACCTTCTGTATATAAAACTAAAGGGACTAAAGACATGTTCACTGCTTGTATCTTGCTGTCCACATCCATAAAACACAACTTCCAATTTCTCAGTTTTTGTATTATTGTTTTAGTCTCTTCCCACATATTGTTAGTTGCCATAACAGAATCCATTTTAATCCATATTCCTAAGTACTTCATGTTATCATGTCCCCATAAATATGGATATTGTCGAACCAGTTTGTGTGTGGGTACATAGTTTGCAGCTGTAGCCTTTGTTTTATATTCATTAATTTTGTGTCCTGAAAAATACTTGATGCGGTCTCAGAAGTGCTCCACAACACTGAAATGTCTTTTTCTGGTTTTATCAAGTACAGACTAATATAATCTACAAATAAATCCAACTTTTTTGATTACCATGCCAGTTATATCCTTGAATTTCTGAGTCCCTTGTTTTCTTTGTCAGAGGTTCTAAATATAACACAAATAACAAAGGGTTGGTCCCTCTGGTCAAGCAGAACTTATTAAAAAGGAACCCTCACTTTAATTTTTATCTCGTATCATATATCCTTCTAATCAACCTTATTTTATCAGGCAATGCAAATGCTTCCATTGTCCTGCTCATAAAATCCCAGCTTACTCTGTCAAATGCTTTCTTTGTATCAAGACCGACCAACAACGGTGCTATTTTCTTACATTCTTCTTCCCTCTGGATCATCCTTGATGTTAAGTTGTCTATCTCGCCTTCGTTCTTGCTGGTTAGGATCGGAGCTGATCCTCTGCTCCGACTCGGCCATCTTCAATAGCTCTCGAACTGTTTACTGGTTCAAGGCTACCCCTTATCCCATAATGCCTAGCAATAGCTACCTAGATCTCATTTGCCACTTCAGCTGCGAGGTGTCGTTTTTCTCGTTCAGGCTTGTATAGAATTTTTTGTGTAATTTTTCACTAGAATGTAACTCTTCTAGTACTTTATTATTAGCGATAGTTTTGTTTCTGTGGTAGATAATTGTTTATTATATAGTATCCCTCCTTTTGTAGAACTCGTTTAACTTAGAGAGTTCTCCCCCACCCCCACCCCCCTTTCTTTCAGGTTAGCCGTTTAAGTTAGAGGCTTTCCTTCTGCTTTTTTTTTATAGGCTAGCCGTTTAAATTAGAGGCTTTCCTATTATCTTCCTAAAAAAAAAAAAAAACTATCTATAGTCTTTCTAGTAGGTGTGTTTTTTGTAGACAGTATATTGCTTCTTTTTTATTGTTGTCATAATTGGTTGGTTTCTTTCTACAGTAAAGAATGTCAAAGGAATCTAAGGTTTCTGGGTTTAAGATGTGTGACTCATGCTGTCAGAAAATGTGTCTGACAGATGGGCACACTTCTTGCGTCTGTTGTTTAGAAGCTGTGCACCTGCAGCACTCTTGTTCTATTTGCCATGCCTTTAGTCCAAGAGTCCTGCAGGAGCGTAAGAATAAGCTGATTCTTAGGGGTCTTTTAAAACCCCAGGGTTCACCGGCCAAGAGCTCACAGCCAGTGAAATCCCCTAAATCCACTAAGCCGTCAGCTCCAAGTTCAGAGCCGTCTTCGGTTCTGGATTTACCTTCTACGTCGGTTCCGGCTGGCACCTACAAGACAATCTCCCCATCGGCTCCATCAGAGGCTTCGGAGCCGTCGCAGAGCCACAAGAGGCTGAGGTCCCTTTCCCTAGAGTCGGTGCATTCGGCTCCTCGGTCTCCTTTACTTCAGAGCGAGCGTAGTCACCGATCCGCTCACTCCTCTTGAACCTCTATGTGGGATCATGATATGGAGAGAGTGGTCAGTAGGTTGCTAAAGTTGCAAGCACTAGCTAAATTGTTGTCCAGCCCTCCTCAACAGGTATTGGTTCCGTCTACTTCTCTCGATGTTCCTCCTCCAACTCCAGTGAGTTTAGAGCCGGAGTTTGTTGGGGTTCGAGTAGTGGAACCGTCGGCTCCGATAACTCTAGCTCCTTCGGTTCCGACGTTGGCTCCGATTCCCTCAGTGGTACCTTCCATCGAGGGATCTGGGCGCCGGGGCACCCTCGTCGGCTCCGAGGGGGCGAGTGGCATCGGACCCTTGTCCGACCCCGTTCTCCCTCTCGGAGCTTTGGCGCAGGTGAGCTGGTCTCCAGCATCGGCCTCGGAGTCATCCCCCTCGGTGCGGAGAAAGATTCCTATTTCTTCTTACCCAGACCTTTCTCTGCATCGTGGCAGGGATGCCTTCAATGTCATGCGGAGTATGCTGTCCTCTGAGTCAGCTCCACTTTCAGCCCCACCGGCTCCGCCCCCTGTAGTGCCTGTGCCAACCTCTGCTCCTCTTCCAGACCTTAAGCATAGGGAACCGATGCTCCAGGACACCCCATTGGGTGTTTCCTCCTCTTCTGAGGCCTCTCCTGATCACTCAGAGGAGCCCCCTCAGAAGAAAAAGTGCAAGAGGAAGCACATTGACTCCACCGAGTCTGTCACTTCTGATACAGACTTAGATGATCCGGAAGGGTCCCCAAGATCCCCCTCTGAAGATGTTTCCTTCTCGGACATCCTAGAAATGCTTAAGCAGAGGATGAGTCTGTATTTCTGGATGCCTTCGGTTCCTGACCTTCCACCTCCTGGGTGTCTCCGCCTTTCGATCCACTTATGACAGTGGTGGCTCGAAAGGCTTGGTCAGCTCCAGATACAGTGGAACCAACTTCGAGGAGACCTAGTAAATTCATTACAGCACCCCAGGATAAGAAATTCCTTTCAAAAGGTGTTCCTGTTGCTGATGCCATGGTGGTAGCAGCAGCCACCAAAAAAGACCTCTTCATCTGTCCATCCCCCTAACAAGGAGTCTAGACGATGGACAGATACGGGAAGCGAATGTTCACTTCTGTGACCTTCTCTATGAGGTCACTGAACTACCTATGTCATTTTACCCGACTTCAAAAGGATCTCCTTGAAGAGCTCGGAGATACCCTTCAAGATCCAACATCTGAGGGAGCACAAGCCAAGGTAGCTTCCCAGCTAGCGATGCTTAATTCTGTTGTTAACTCCTCCATGAGGCTCATTTCCTATGCAGCCGATGGGGCAGGTAGAGCCGCAGGTATGGGTGTGGCCCTTAGGAGGCATGCGTGGATGCAGCTGTGTAACTTTGTGGAACCCTTTTGAGCATCCTTCACCAGCACTCCCTTTAATGGTTGCTTTCTTTTTGGACCACAGGTGAAAGACACTTTGACTAGGTGTGAGCAAGAAGGCAAGACTCTCTCTGCCATGGGAGTCCGTTTTTCCACTCCCTCTAGACCTTACCCCATGGGTCAGAAGAGTGGGAAGATGTGGTTCTGTAAATCTCAGGGAGCCTTGCCTGACACACGTAGTGAGTTTTCCTCCAGAGGCAGAGGGGGAAACAATAATAATAGACGCCGCCCTCGTGGCAGAGGGGGTCCGTAGAACCAGGGCAACAGAGAATCCTTCTCTGATAAGCCCTTCCAGCATCCCTGAAGGGTTGCCCGGCTGCTCACCTCTGGAGGCAGTTGGGGGAAGACTTTCGCTGTACCCAAAAGCCTGACAAAGTTTAACACAAGACAGATGGGTACGGTCCATTATATCCAGAAGTTACAAAATTCCCTTCCATCAACCCCCTTTACAGTCAAGGAAGACCCTTCCAGATATTCCACCCAATCTGAAGGAGCAAGCAGTAATAGAAGTTTCAAAACTGCTAGAAAAAAGAGTCATCCAGGAAGTCTCGGCATACCAGCACAGATTCGGAACTTACTCAAGGTTCTTTTTAGTACCAAAAAGACAGGGGACTGGAAACTGATTCTGGATCTCAGCAGACTAAATAGGTCTGTGCAAAGAACAAAGTTTCAGATGGTCACGCTACAGTCCATTCTACCCTTTCTGGGTCAGGACAATTGGATGTGCTCAATAGATCTTCAGGACGTGTGCTACCATATAAAGATGGACAGGCGCTCCAGGAGATATCTTCACTTCTGGCTGGGGGCCAGTCATTATCAGTTCAGAGCTCTGCCCTTTGGTTTCACCATAGCCCCAAGGGTGTTCACCAAATGTTTGGCAGTGGTCACGGCTCACCTGAGACGTCAAGGATTCCAGGTGTTTCCGTATCTAGACGACTTGCTCCTTACTGCTACCACAAGGCATCAACTCATACAAGCACGGGACTACACAATCACAATCTGCTCCCAGCTCGGCATTACAATACATTTTGAAATATCTGCCTTGTTGCCCTGTCAGTCTATCTCTTACATAGGAGCAGACTTAGACACAAGGGATATGTTTGCAAGGCTACCACTAGAAAGGGTGTCTGCAATTCGTCAGCAGGTATAGGTTCTGATGCAGAACAAAAGGATCCAAGTCAGGTACGTCCTTCAAACTCTGGG
Organism: Protopterus annectens; assembly: GCF_019279795.1. Lineage (NCBI taxonomy): Eukaryota > Metazoa > Chordata > Ceratodontiformes > Protopteridae > Protopterus > Protopterus annectens. The sequence goes on from NC_056732.1 coordinate 60,191,977, forward strand.
TTCCATGGCAGCAGCCATTCTCCTAATTCCACTAGTGCGCTTTCATATGAGAATTCTTCAGTGGCTTCTGTTTACGCAGTGGTCTTTCCAAGAGCTACCCATGACTCACATGATCATGATCACGGATGCATGCAAAAGACAGTTTTCTTGGTGGATGGTCTCCCCACTAGTTACTTAGGACATACCTTTCATACAACCCCCTCCGGTAGCCACAGTGACGACAGCCGCCTCCCTGATAGGGTGGGAGGGGGCATTATCTGGGCAGGACAGTCCAAGGCACGTGGCGACCTCACGAGTACCATCTGCACATAAATGTCCTGGAAATGAGAGCCGTGCACCTGGCGTTGCAAGCCCTTCAAGACTTTCTTCCTTCTGGGACCATTGCCATTCAAAAGGACATGTCAGTGGTGTGGTACAACAACAAGCAGGGCGGAACCAGATCCTACCCCCTGTGTCGAGAAGCACTCAGACTTTGGCAGTGGGTGATTTCCTCCCAATGTTTTCTGATTGTGACGCACATCCCCGGGAGATCCAACATCATAGTGGACAGGCTCAGCAGAACTATCCTCATGCCTCACGAGTGGTCTCTGAATCAGGAACTTCTTAATCTTATTTTCCGCAAATGGGGACAGCCTTGCTGCGATCTCTTTGCCACCCCCTTCAACAGCAAATGCAGCAACTACTTCTCTCTTCTTCCGCTTCCTGGTCACATACCCAGAGACGCTCTAGTCCACGATTGGCCCCAGATACTTCTCTATGCCTTTCCTCCTTTCTCCCTGATACCCAAACTTATACAGAAAGCAATATCGTTGGGTTGCAAAATGATCTTCATTGCTTCCTACTGGCCTTGACAGATATGGTTTCCATTCCTGCACCATTACCTTCTCGATCAGCCCTGTACTCTGGACCCAATTCTAGACCTCCTGGTTCATCAATCAGGCGGGTTGCATCAATCCCTCTAAACTCTCCAGCTCACAGCTTGGTTGCTCCACTTCCAACCTTAGCCAGGCTTCCCAACATTTCCCCAGCAGTCTGTGACATTATCGTTTCCTCTCACAAGTCTACAACGAGGAAAACTTATCCTAGCAAATGGAAACGTTTTTCTTGTTGGGCAGTGGCTGGGAATGTGGATCCCTTTTCAGCCCCAGTCCACGAAATTCTGGAATTCCTAGCACAACTTTTTCACTTCGGGTCCACTTCTGCTTCGATCAGGGTATAAGTGGCGGCCATTTCTAACTTTCATGTTGGTTTTTCGAATTCTAACATTATGTCTCATAAGCTCTGTAAAGCTTTTTTGAGAGGGACAACTCTTCTTAGTCCTCCAGTGAGAGATCCCCCTCCTCCTTGGGACCTTAATTTAGTTCTAACCTCCTTAATTCTGCCCCCTTTTGAACCAGCAGCGTCCTGCTCTATCAAGTTTCTGTCTTGGAAGACACTCTTTCTGGTAGCTATTATTTCAGCCAGACGCGTCTCCGAACTTCAAGCGCTATGTGTTCATCCTCCTTACTTGGTTTTTCATAAGGACAGGGTTGCTCTGAGGACTAATCCTTCGTTTCTTCCTAAAGTCTGCTCAGAAAATAATTTAAACCAATCTATAGATCTTCCTGTGTTTTTCCCTAATCATACCAACAAGGCAGAGTACAAACTACACCAATTAGACGTTCATAGGCAATTGCGTTTTTACCTGCACAGAACTAAGGAAATAAGGAAGTTGGACCAACTATTCCTTTCTTATGCCTTGGGCAAACAAGGTCTCCCAGTTTCCAAGGTAACCTTGTCCATATGGTTGTCACACCCTATTTCTTTCATTTATCAGTTAAGGAACAAAGAGTTACCTATTAAACCGAAAGGTCATTCTGCTAGGGCCTTTGCCACCTCTGTAGCCTTTCAGTCTAGGTTGCCCATGGATTCTGTCTGTGCAGCTGCCACATGGGCAAACCCTCATACCTTTATTTCTCATTACAAGTTGGATATGGTCTCCAGGAGCAGAGCTGACTTTGGTTCCACTGTTCTGAAGAGACTGTTCCACTGAGCCACCCAGGATTTTAGGTGCTAGGGACGCTGTCCCAACCAGCAAGAACGAAGGTGAGATAGACAACTTAACATAAAGAGTTATGTACCTACCATAACGTTCCATGTTAGTTGTCTTCATCTTGCCTTCCTTCTTGCGTCACACCCTCCATCCCCCCCTGTCCTAGTGGACCGAGAGGAGTTTTTCTGTTTCACTGGCTGTGTGTTCTCTTGTTTTCCTCTATTGACTTAGAGAATATGGCAGGTATAGTCAACTGATTTTTTGACTGGTTTATTCTCTTGTTATGTCTGGAGTTAGCTATTTCAAATGAGATCTGGGTAGCTATCGCTAGGCATTATGGGATAAGGGGTAGCCTCGAGCCAGTAAACAGCTCTCGAGCTATTGAAGATGGCTTGGCTCCGATCCCAACCAGCAAGAAGGAAGGCGAGATGAAGACAACTAACATGGAACGTTATGGTAGGTACATAACATCTTTTTCTATTAATGTCAAAATAAATGCCTCCGCTCCGCAAAACCATATTGATACATAGCTGTCAATTTTGGCATCATCTTTGCCATTCATTCGGCCATTATAGTCATGAACACTTTATAATCATGGTTTTGAATTGAAATGGGCCTGTATGAAGCAGATCTCATGGGTCTTTACCATCCTTAAGTATTAAGGCCACCACAGCTTTCTTCCAGGATGTTGGTGCTTCTCCTCCTTTTAAAATATTGTTAAACAAATCCTTCTAGATCTTTATCACTTTCTTCCCTCCTAGCTTCCAAACTTCCACAGGAATTTCATCTCTTCCTGGAGACTTTCCTGTAATTTGGGTATACATCACCGTTTGTATCTCATCTCCTTCTGTCCTGTTAGTAATTGAGCCTCATCTACATGTAACCTTGGCATATTTACTTCTTCCATAAATGTTTCCATCTGTGCTTTTTCTTGATTGCCATATCTCTCTGCTTTATACACATTTTCTTAAAATTTTAAAAGTATTTCTAATACCTCTACATGATCTGTGGTTATTTTTTGTGTTATAGGACCTTAAGTTGACAACAACCCTTTCTACTTTCTGTAACTTGAGTTGTTGTGCTAAAAGCTTTTATGCTCTGTAGTTGCTTAACAGCGTTCTTTCTAAACTTATGCATATTATCGAAGTAGGTCCCTTATTTTATCTTTAGCACTCTACAGTTGCACTTCTTGTTCTGTGAGGTTTTCCGTATTATGCAGTACTTCAACCTTTGTCAGTAACCTCTAAATAATTATTAGTTTTCTACCATATCTATTTTTTATTTTATTTCTACCCTATTTTTAAACTCCACTTTCTATCCCTCTCCCTGGCTATATTTTTATCTTCCCTAATAACTCCTGAATAATTTCCACTACCCATTCCTTATGTTCCTCTCTGCTTAACAGATAGGCAAGGAAGTGCCTTTGTCTCATTTTTATTTCATTATCCTGCATTTTTATTCTAGTTATTTTTGACGAGTGATCTGAAATGGTTATTGGATGTGTATCAAAACTTTCAATTAAATGCACATAGTCCTGTGAAAGATGAATTCTATCGAGCCTATCCCAGTTTTTGTACATTGTAGAATAATATGTATATTCTCTCAGAGGTCCATCTACTGAATTCACATCTTCCATACCAAATATTTTCATAAAGCTGTAGAAAAATCTACCGTTTTGTTGTATTTTCCCTTATAAGCCCCCCAGATGCATCCTCACTGTTGCAAATCAAATTCCAGTCACCACCTAGTTAATATTCCTTGCTGAAAGCTGACTATTTCTCCCAAATTTTTCTTAAGCTGCATTGTAGCACTTTTAGTTTGAATATAAATAAATGCTAGTGTAATGCTCTCGTTATCCTTTCCCAATATTCCTCTGAATAACCATCTCGAAACCATTTCTTTATCAAATCACGTTCTCGTCTTACCAAATGTGTTTCCTGTAGCATAGCTATTTTAACTCTGAATTTTTTAATATCTTCGCTAGTCTTTATTTTAGGTATATACTTTTAGACCATTCGCATTTAAAGATAATTTGGAAAGTGTTTTCATTATGATAAGTTATTATTCCCACCTGTTATGTAGAACAGTTTTTTTAATGCCTAGTTTCAGCTGTTGTGTTGCATACATACACTAATGCTTGGCAGGTTGATCTTATGTAAAGTTGTTTTTTGTCATATCCATTTGAACATATGTTGCATCCTACAAGACTTTTTTGTTTTAATGAAAACTCGCAAATAAAAAAACACACACACATCCCCAGAACACCCTCATAACCTATTAGCATAATACAAACTCACAAAACTGTGTACATCTTCAGATAATGAAGTTTAACCCTCCCAACAGGAGCAAGTGTCCCAGATTGACATCTACATTCACAGGATTGAATTACCTTATAATGAAGGGTATCCATGCTGAGACGCATGGTACAGCCTGTGCTGATATTTACACTAAGCGCTGTCTGTTTTTGTCTTAAGTTTATTCCTCTCCCAGATGTAGGAAAACAACTTGAGTGCTTTCAGAAAACATTTTTCTTTCAATGGTTAGAAAATAAAGTATTCTATTTTTATTGCCGTTATCAGTTTATGCCTGTAGAAACATGAGAACCAGATGCACAGTTGCCTTCGGCTACAAGCTTCTCATGTTGCACTGTGAACATTTATTTGCTAAAGGAAAAGATTTCATTACATTCTACGCTGTTTTATTTACTTACTTCCCCATAAAACTTATTAGATCAAATCAAGGGCCTTAATCCAGTCATTCCTTATGCAAAAGTAACAAAAAGTATATAAAATGTACTTGCATCATGCTCTTTTCTCCAGGCTTCCTTCACTTTTCACATTGCAATTCCTACATTTCTTAAAATTGAACAAGAAAGAAAGAAATAATGGAAAAAAGGGCACCTGTTTACTTTAGTATCCCTATTGCACAATAATAACTGAAACATTTTACTTTATAACATTCATTGCATCATGTTTTATAAAAATACAGTTAAAAACAAAAACTATTTTACTTACAGTTACCAAACTGTTTTACTTACAGTTACCTCTTTCCCTCCTCTTCCCTTTAATGTTCTTATAAACATTAATGACATGAAGTAGGGCATATGCGTTGGAGTCCCCTCCTTATTTTGGTTTGGTCGTAGTGTAGTCTGTTAACAATATAATTTCATTCTGAGATGGATCGAATTAATGTGGATCTGTCTTCTGAAGATGATATCTTTTTTTGCTTCTCTTTCGTGATACAAGTTATCACTATTTAACTTACCTGTTTTTTAAAGTAGCTTGCAGCTATATTTTATAATTTACATTTCCATTTTTGGACAGGCAAACTTGATTTGAGGTAGCTTGTTCTATTCACAGAAATTATGGGAGCCTGAGCACCTGATGCAAAGCTTGGAAGTGGCAGCGGGCTGTATCAGAGGTCAGATCTGGGACCCACTGCTGAGGTAAAGATGGAAGTAGACAACACAGATCTACCATTATGGTGAGTACATAACTTTCATTTTCATAATATAATGGGTAGGGTGTAGGGTTGCCACCTTTTCAAATGCCCAAAGTGGGACATTTTTGGTGCAAACGTCAGATTTTGCAGGGCAAAACATGCCCATGGCCAGTACAAAGGACAGAATTTCACTTTTTTGCTTAAATAAAAGTTTATCCTTGTAGCATTTTGGTTGCTTATTCTGTTTCTTATAACATTTAGGTGTTCCAGATACATAACTGTTTTATGCAACTATTACATAAAATATAGGAAATAATTTTGCCCTAAAATCTCAGGACATTTGTCATTTTTACAATTTTTTTGCAGGACACAACTGCCCAAAGAGGGACTGTTCCTCACAAAATGGGACAGGTGGTAACCTTAGTAGGGTGAGGGTTAGCAAACTTGAATAAGGTAAGATAGGGGAAGAAACCCCTCGCCTCGTCCACTTTTCTCATGCATGCTAACCCTAGCACTGCACATCATGTTATGAAAATCTTTTTCCTTAACAGGATCACTATTCAGACAAATCTTTCCTGAGGTAATTTTTTAGAGTTAGGGTTTTGTGATGCACAAAGAAGGCTATTTAGGTTCCTTTTTCACTGGGCTATGTTTTTGGTGGGCTAGTTTGGGTTTCGTCTGTCAGCATCAATGTTTTGTATGTTTTTTTTTTTTTTTTTTTGTGGGCTAGTTTGTGTTTGAGCTGCCAGCATCGATGTCTTGTACTTTGCTGTCATGTCCTATAAAAAAGTGCAAGCTCAGAAATTGTAGTTTATTAGCCCTTTGGGCAGTTTTTCCATCTCTTTCAACTTCTGGTTTAAAAGCCTGCATTTGCACTTGTTTCCCACCTTTCTTGTAACTAGTCTAGTCCAGTCCAGATACAGATTTGCTGCATCCAGGACTGTTTGTAAGCTTCTGAGCCCCCCAAGCTTTTCTGTGTTGGAGGGAAACCTGCTAGCTTATCATTGGGAGTGGTAAGCACTAGGTAACCTATCTACTACATAAGGAGTGGTTCTGGCCCAGAAATTGTAGTTATTGGCCGTTTGGGTAGTTTTTCCATCTCTCTCAACTTTCTGATTTAAAAGCCCGCATTTGCACTTGTTTTCCCCCCTTTCCTGTAACTAGTCTAGTCCAGATACAGATTTGTTGTATCCAGGACTGTTTGTAACCTCCTGAGCCTCCCAACCCTTTCTGTGTTGGAGAGAAGCCTGCTATCTTATCAGTGGGAGTGGTAAGCACTAGGTAGCCTAGCTACCACATAAGGACTAGTTTCTGGCCCAGAAATTGTAGTTATTGGCCGCTTGGGCAATTTTTCCATCTCTCTCAACTTTCCGATTTAAAAGCCCACATTTGCACTTTTCTTTCCTGTAACTAGTCTAGTCCAGATATAGATTCTTAGTTTTAGCACTTGAATTTGCTTATTCATGCTCAGCACTTGTTCAGAACTTGTTGTAAGCACTAAATAAGCTACAAGTTACTACAGCACTCAACCTTCCTCATTACCTAGAGGAAAACAGTTTTTGTACTTACTTTCCTCACTTGCTTAGAGAAAAATAGCTCTTGTACTCACTTTCCTCACTTATCTAGAGGGAAATAGTTTTTTATTCAGGCATGCCCAAGGGTCAGCTCCCAGTGTTCTCTCCTGACTGTCTGATGTATCTGGGCATCTTGGGGCAATGTAGCAATTGCATCATGCACACAGACATCCCTCTCCTCCTACCACCCAGCACTACAACCAGTGAGAAATGCACTTATCTAGCCAAACTGGAGGTAAAGCTCTCTCCAACCAAGACTGAACTTGACAGTGAAGAGGAGAAGGTAAACACTTGCACCACACCACACTCATCACATAGTCCCACTAAATCTACACCACCAAAATCCACACATAGAAACACAAAAACATTTGCAGAGGCTCACAATAATAAACTGCTCAAGCAACAGAAAACTCCAAAGCAGAAACGCAAGCAACCTCCACCCCCCAACACAACCCAAATGACACATAGCCCACAGACTCAACTACAGCTCATAAGGCAAAACAACATACCCAACACACTAGTCATAGGTGACTCTATACTCAGGCACACTGATGTCCCACTCACCAGGCTAAACAAGGAAAAGCTTACTGTCAGCTGCCAGTCAAGTGCCAGGATCCGCCACATAACCCACGCACTCAGGTAACTCCACAACAAGTGCAAATATGACTCTGTCATTGTCCGTGTTGGTGTGAACGACATGAGACACATCTCCTTGGACTACATGAAAAGAGACATGGAAGAGCTCTCCAATCTTGTAGCCCAGGCAGGTGTGATCCTAGCCCTGAGTAGCATTCTGCCATCGCCCAGAATGATACCGCAGTACAAGAACAAAATGATTGACTGCAACAATTGGCTAAGCTTCTGGTGCCATTCTAAGGGGATCCAGTATCTGTCTGCCTGGGACGACATGGTCAACAGACCACGATGTTTTGCCAGAAATGGCCAGCACCTGTCACCCCTGGGATTCCAGATACTGGCTAAGGCTCTTGCCATCTCTATAGTGCCTTTTTTAGGCAAGGTTCAAATGACAAATTCACCATAATAACAGGAACAGGCAAGCAAAAACTGAGGATAATGCTACTCAATGCTAGAAGTCTAAATCTCAAAATGCAGTCACTCGAGGCACTCCTTAAAATGAACATTGATAACTGTGCAGTGACTGAGACCTGGTTCAAGGTTTCAGAGAACACCCCTGCACTACCAGGCTCTATAACTCATACCACACTTTTCAGCCATGGAACCTGGACCGGAACACCAAAGGTGGAGGTGTGTCCATATTCATTAAGGATATCCACACCTACAGGCTAGTTGCTCAACATAATGCATCTGAAGTTATCCAAGTGCAACTAACTGTAGGCAAAACTGCAATCCATATTGAAGCTTGCTACATATCTCCCACATGCCCCAGGATTCCCACTCCTCTTTTCTTGATATACTGAAAAATATTAGGGTTCAACCAAACACCCAAATAATGGGCGATTTCAACCATTAAACTGGGAAAACTACTCGTGTACCAACTCCTTCACTCAATGCTTTCTGGAATTCATAAATTCCAATGCCCTGTATCAACTTATCCACACCCCCACCCGGGGCAACAATATCCTAGACCTAGTCATTACCAACATGTGACAAGTGTTTCACACCTGAAGTCAACTCCTCGGTCTGATCAGACCATAAGCTAATCACCCTAGATACCCACATCCTGCCCCCACCTCCCATTAAGGAAACCACGGTAAAAAATTTCTCCAAAGCCAACTTCATGCTTTGTAAAACAGAAGTGGCAAACATCACACGTTACTCATGCAGATGGACAATACAGTTACGACTGCTGAATCCTACACAAATGCACTCTATGAGCACTTACACGAGTGCATGGATCGTGCTATCCCAAACAGAACCAAGACGCTATCCTCCAAAAAAAAAAAAGGAGGCCAATCTGGTGGTCCCCTGCCATAAGCAAACTGTACAACAGAAGAAAGAAACTGTTGCAAAAGAGACTAAAATCCCATCAGTAAAGGAGCTTCCTGGTCAGCCTCAGTAAGAAGCTGAGATCCCTTATAAGAATCCTCCAAAGCTAGCTATGAAAACAAAATTGCCACTGATTCTAAGGACAACCACAAAGCATTCTATAGCTATGTCAATAATCTCAGTGGCAACACCCAGATCTGCTCTGAGTTGCAGCAAAATGGCACGAAAATTACAGAACCAATTGATATTACCAACATCTTGGCAGATAGGTTCAGTGCTAACTTTACCCCCCTCTCACCCCCTGAAGGGCCCATATCTATACAGGAAGAATGCAGAGGCCCTGTAATCACAACTATGCAGGTAAAAGCTGCACTCTCTAAAGCCAAAAACACAGCATCCATGGGACCGGACAACATCCCAGGCTGCATTTTACACGAACTTCAGAACAAACTAGCTCCCCACCTAAGAACCATGTTCAATCATAGCCTCACATCAGGCTTTCTGCCCACTGAATGGCACGCAGCAATAGTTATCCCACTCCAAAAAGGGGGAGCCATCACTGATCCCGGGAGCTATCGCCCTATTAGCCTGATGAGCCTGGTCTGCAAGGCCATGGAACATATCATCTTGGAACTCATTGGTAAACTCCAAACTCTGGACTCCACCCAGTTCAGGTTTATAAAAGGCAGATCATGCCTCCTGAACCTGATCAACTTCTTTGAGGCAGTCACCAAAGCCATAGACGAGGGTAAGGTGGTTCACACAGCCTATCTTGACCTCGCCAAGGCTTTCAACACCATCCCCCATTCTGGAATTATAGTTAAACTCACTAAACTAGGTATAAATCCCTACATCACAAGATGGGTTGCCAACTGGCTCACTGACAGAACCCTACTGTAAAAGTTGCAGACTCCAAATCTGACCTCAAACCAGTGACAAGTGGAGTACCACAAGGTTAAGTCCTGAGACCTCTCCTGTTTATCTACTTCTCTGAAGTACAGGCTAACACAGAAGGCCCCTGGCTAACAAAGCTTGCAGATGACTGAAAACTAGGAGCCATAGTCGAGTCCCCAAATGATGTGGACATCCTACAGAAGGGCCTCACTGAGACATGCCTGGTTTCAGAGCCATGGCCTCAAGCTCAATGCCAAAAATGCATTGTCATCCCCTTTGGTAAAAACTCTGTACCCATGAACTACCACATAGGTAGCAGTCTACTTAACACCGAATGTGTGATAAGAGACCTTGGGACCCATGTGGACAGTAGTTTCTCCTTTGATAATCATATCGCCACAGTAGTAAGGAAGTTTTTCTACGTGCCACACATCACAAAAGGATTCTCATCCAGGAAAAAAGAGGTCATTGTTCCCCTCTACTCGACACTCATTAGACCCCTTAGAGTACAATGCCCCTTTTGGAATGTCCCTCACAAGACATCTGCAGCAGCTGGAAAGGCCACAGAAGTACCTCACAAAGAGGATTACTGCCCTCAAACAGATGCCCTACACTGACCATCTCAAAAAACTCCAGCTTTATTCTGTAGCATATCACCTACTCCAAGATGATCTCTGCCTAATACATAAGGCTATGTCAAACCCAAAGCTGTTGGACATGCTACAACTAAAGAAATCCCAATCCCTCCGAGCTACACGCTGTAGGGACCTAAACCTTGTCATCACAATAAACAGGACATGCTGGAGGGATAGATTCCTGTCCCAGAGACTTCCCATACTCTAGAACAAGCTACCCATCTGTGTCAAGCAAAGTTCCTCATTAGCACTATTCAAGAAAAATTTTGATGAGTGGATGGGAAATAGGAAATACACCCCAGGGATCACTTTTGTTGCTCTTCTCGTCAGGGGCACAGGAAAATAACTTTCTTGGGTGGTATAAGCCAGGGAACCTTGTTGGCTAGGCTTACTTAGGCCCTTAGGTCGATAGCCTAGTACCTACCTATTAATCTATGTTTAGATTTAACAAACTATGTATGAAATGAAAGAAATGTACCATACAACTTATTTGTTGTACAATGTTCATAACAATATATCCAGTCATTTCTGTATCATCTACTTCTAAATAACGTAATTTCAATATCCAGAAGACCATAATACTAAGACTGGAATGCTGAAAGTGTAAAATACAGGCACCCAAAATACTGAACAGGAATGCTCAAACCTTACATACAACCCCCTACACCAAATCAGTGCAATACAAAAACACACTCAAGTTCCAAAAACAGTGAAGAACTCTTAAAAAAAAAAATAAAGGAACTACTCACTTACCTTCCCTCCACAAACTCGACTATCTAAAACCCAATTATAAATGGGGGTTGTGCCCCCCACCCCAACTATATAGAACAACTCTGTGATTGCATTACAGTGGGGAAAAGGAATATAACTGATGTTCTTCGTGTTTCACTGTGCAGTCATCACATTAGGGTTATCTGCTTGCAGTAGCCCTCAGTCAGCCTGTTTAACAAAGTCTTGGGTCCTGTGTCAGTTGCTTTCCCATCTTCCATGATGTCAGGTAGTCAGGGGTATAAAGCATGCAGCTGACACCATTACATCAGTCTTTCTTGCCATGCGGTGCCCGAAGCAGAAGCAGTTCGCAAGTGCCAGTCGGCCAACTCCTGAAATTTTGGTTTTCAAGTTTCAGAACCGAAGTCTAGTCAACTAAAGCTAAGTACCCCATTGGGGAAACTTTTTCTTGCTCTAAACCGATGTCAGTAAAAGTCAATAACTGTATTTCTTGTGGAAAGCAAATACCTCATAAAGATTTTCATTCCTACTGTATTCCTTGCCTAGGCCCTGATCACGACGTACCTCGCTGTCAGTTTTGTACCTTATTTAAACAACAAACTATTCGTCGTCTGTATATTTACGCCTCTAAATATTTTGGTACTCGGTTCATTTATCCAGATATGGCTTCGGTAAGCCACCCAACTACCGACATTCCGAAAAAACGCAAAAATAAAGACAGAGACAGACCGCATAGGTCCAAAGCTGCTGACGACACTTCTCCTAAGCTAGTCGCCAGTTCGCCCGTACTCCGTGAGACGCTTTCGCAGCCCCTGATACCCTCTACTTCAGATTCGCAGGCCTCTACTGAGACCCATTTGGAGTCCGGTATGCCACGGGAGGCTTCAACTCTGGAACCTGCGGACGTCTCTACCTTGCAGGCACAGGCTTCTGAGGGTGTATTCAGGCCTACTGACTTGCATATTAAACCAACGGCATCCTCTTCTTCTTCAAGGCCTAAAACTCAATCCATGCCTAGAAAACCGATGCCCAGACTGGATTTTCAGGCCTCTATGCCTAAAAAACAAATGGTAAGAATGGCTGATGACCTTATTACTTTAATCAGGGGAAGCCAATCTTCCCCACTAAGAGACTTAGGACTGAGTTTGCTTATGATTCTTCTGATCAGGATTCTGAAATTTGTTTCCTCTGATGACCAGGATTTACCCTTATCTACCTATGAGCATTCTGATGCAGAGGACACTATTCCCTCTGCTTCCCCTCCAGAGGATTTCTCTTTTGGTGAAACCTTGCATACTCTTGGGGAGCATTTTCGCTGGGAAAGCCAGGATTACTCTGACTCTAAAAAGAGGCTTAGGGATTTCTTACTCCTGCCCCAACACAGACCTTTAGCTATCCCCCCTGTACTGGACATTGTTGATGATGCCTTTTTGGAATCTAGCTTGACCCCCCTGGCTCTCTACCTCCTGCTCCCAGAAAATCTGATAGATATTACAGAGTTCCTGACTTTCACAAGTTCCTTTTTAAAAATCCTACTGCGGATCCTGAGACCATTTTACAGGAACCCAAGGGCATTAAGGCTACTACTGCCAAAAATCCTACTCCTTCTGATTGATATTCCAAGGCGATGGATAGTTGGGGTAAGAAGGTATACACTTCTGCAGCCTTGGCCATTAGGGCCTTAAACTGCCAGTTTCATATGTTAAAGTATCAGCAGCATATTATTGGATTGCTTAAACAGAAATTGATGTTGATTCCTGACTATGTTGAAAATAAAGATTTACAGGATTTAATGCATTCTGCTGAACAAGTTGGAAAACATACTTTGCAATGTGGTTTTGAGTCACTAGAGGCATCTTGCAGGGCTACTGTCACTGGGTCTGTACTTAGAAGGCATGCTTGGCTTAAGGAACAATCTTGGCCAGATCATGTTAAAGCTAAATTGCTGGATGCTGCCTTAAATCAAGACCGCCGGTTTGGCAACAAAGCAGAAGAAGTTCTTAAAAAGATGGAGGAAAAAGCTAAATCTATGCAAACTGTTAAAGATTTCCTACACGTACAGCCTCCAAGATTTAGTAGGCATTGGCCCTCTTAAAAATTGGTCTTTTCCTGCCTCTTGCAGGCCTTCTCAGTCCAAACCCAGAACCAGCAGAACTCCCAGGCTTCAGACCCATGGTACGCACAGGACTAAGCAAATGGGGGGCTCCCACTTCCAAATCAGGGAGTAGTAAGACTCCCCCCTGTGGTAAGCTGTCTCAATGACTTAACTTTAAAACTTCCAAGCACTTCTCAACTGACTGCTTCTTTAGGGGGAAAGATTGCTCTGCAGGCCAAAAACTGGGAACACATTACCCAGGACAAATTGGTTTTAAATATAGTTTCCCAAGGATACAGATTTCACTTCCACACGTTACCAACCCCAAACGGTTGGCCAGATCTGCACCCAAATCAGTGGGCAGAGGCTCAAAAGCAAGTACTCTCTGTCTTGATCATAAAGGCTATTCAAACTGTACCAGAAGAAGAAAAGGGACAAAGTTTCTCCTCAAGACTTTTCCTGGTACCCAGAAAAGGCAATTCATGGTGTCCTATCCTGGGCTTTTCTATCTTAAACACCTGTTTGGTGATTCCAAAATTCAAGATGCTAACTCTTCACCAGTTGCTTCCTATGCTAGGCAAAGATGCCTGGTTGGCAACACTGGATTTAAAGGAAGCCTACCTCCACATCCCAATCAGGGAATCTTGCAGAAGATATCTATGCTTCAAAGCAGGCTACATGCACTATCAGTTCTCTGCACTGCCCTTTGCTTATCTACTGCTGCCAGGGTATTCACAAAGTGCCTAGCTCCAGTCATTGCATTTTGCAGGCAAAGAAATATTCAGATATACCCATACCTGGATGATTGTCTAATTCAGGCAGAAAGCCAGGACATACTTTTGAATCATCTGGCATTTGTACAGAAGTTGCTAATTGTCTGGGGTACACCATAAACGAAAAGAAATCACATCTGGTACCCTGTCCACAAATTATACTCTTGGGAGCAAGTTTGAACACAACTTTCCAGATGGCTTTCCTCACCCCAGAGAAACAAATTCATTTGACAACTTACTTCAAACTAATGGCCACAAAGACCTTGCTATCTGCAAGGCAAATACTGCAAGCCTTGGGGTTCATGGCCTCCTGCATTCTACTAATTCCATATGCAAGATTGTATATGAGGAAACTACAATGGTATCTAAAATGCCTATGGTGTCAGCATTCTCAGGATCTAGAAGCAATGATTCCTATCATACCTTGCCTACGGTTAGAGTTCCTTTGGTGGGCAGAGGCCTGCCACCTAAACAAGGGACTACCATTCACTCTATCCCCTGCCGCCCAAACCCTAACAACAGACGCATCAGACTATGCATGGGGGGCTCACCTGGCAGGGAATTGCATTCAGGGCAAATGGAACCCAAGTCAAATGCACCTGCATATCAATCAAAAAGAAATGTTAGCTGTACAGAATGCTCTGACAGCCTTCAAGGACCACATTCTTCCAGGACAATTAATGGTAAAGACGGACAACACCGCTGTTATATGGTACATAAACAAGCAAGGGGGAACCCACTCATACCCGCTCTGCAGACTAGCCATGGCTCTGTGGAACACAGCCTTGAGCTACCAAGTGCATCTACACGCTCAGTTCCTGCCAGGAAAACTAAATACACTGGCAGACGAACTAAGCAGAAATCTCATGGACTCACACGAATTGAAACTGGAACCAAAGACTTTCAACATGTTGATAAACAAATGGGGGAGCCCAGATATAGACCTGTTTGCCTCCCCCCAGAACTACCAATTGGACAAATTCTGCACAAGGACTCCCAACAAACAAGATTGGGAAGTGGATGCTCTATCCTTCAGCTGGAAAGATCTATCAGTTTATGCCATTCCCTCTCTGCCTCTCCTCTCCAAAGTACTACTAAAGATAAAACAGGACAAACCAAGGATGATACTGATTGCACCAGACTAGCCACACCAACACTGGTGTACCCCCTCTTGCGCAGTGTGTCACTGCTGGCTCCATGGCACCTGCCTCAGACCCCTACCCTGCTGTCACAGCAGGATATCCAGATTCTGCACCCTCAGCTTCAAACCCTGAACCTGGCAGCCTGGCTAATTACCTAATTTCTCCATTACCATCACTCAGTAAACAAGTGTTGGATGTCATTTTGGAGGCAAGGAGGCCTAGTGCTAGAAAATCTTATACTAAAAATGAAAAAGATTCTGTACCTGGAACCAAACTCAAGGGATGGCCACAGCAGCGCCCAACTTACTCAGAGTCTGAGATGCTTCACAAGGACCTTTCTTTTTCCTCCATCAAAATTCACGCCTCAGCCATTTCAGCTCATTACAACACGGAACCACCCCTCTTCTCTCATCCACTGCTCAAGCAGTTCCTCAGAGGAGCCAAAAACCTAAGACCACCCAGGAGAGCCCCAACTTCAGCCTGGGACCTTAACTTTGTATTGGAAAAACTCACTCTTCCTCCTTTTGAGCCGGCTGCAAGTGCAGAGTTAAAATTCCTTTCTTGGAAAACAGCTTTCCTTTTAGCAATCACTTCAGCTAGAAGGGTATCTGAATTACAGGCCGTTATGGCAGTGGAGCCTTTCATCATCTTTCATGTGGACAGGATGTCCCTCAGGACCAATCCCTCCTTCATGGCCAAGGTGGTATCCAGTGTGGCTCTTAATCAGTCCATTCATTTGCCAGCCTTCTTTTATAATCCACAGAACAAAAGGGAACGCATACTGCACTCCTTAGATGTGCACAGACAACTTAGATTTTACTTGGACAGGACTAAACCTCAAAGGAAATCTGAAGAACTGCTGGTGGCATTTGCTGCAGGGGCAGAGGGGAAGGCTATTTCAAAGCAAACCATTTGTAAATGGATAGGCCATTGCATTCATTTCTGCTATAAGCACCATGGAAAACCTGTCCCACAGGGGATTAGACCCCATTCAACCAGGGCTGCACCTACCTCTACAGCCTTTCTCAGAGGTGTCCCTACCAGAGACATCCTAGAAGCTGCTACCTGGAGTTCTGTACATACTTTCACCAAGCATTACCATTTGCCAATTTTCTCTAAATCGAGAGCTGGCTTTGCCACTGCAGTCTTGCAGGGCCTTATAACTGGTCCTAATGCTGTCTAACTTCCTCCTCCCATCTTTAGCTTTGGAAGTCTACCCAAATGTGATGACTGCAACAGTGAAACACGAAGAACATAATACAGTTGTGTACACTTACCATAAATGTAGATGTTCAAGTGTATTCACTGTTGCAGTCCTGGTTACCCTCCCTCCAGCCCCCGACTTTTTTTGGCTATACCTCTACTCTCATTTACTATGCTTAAAAGCTTTTTGGTGCATTTGCTTTTTTGTTGGAGGTATACCATTTTGTGTGTGTGTGTGTGTGTGTGTGTGTGTATATATATATATATATATATATATATATATATATATATATATATATATATATATATATATATACATATATATATATATATATATATATACACACATATATACATATATATATATATATATATATATATATACACATATTTAATTGCTTCCCATTAGGGGGACACCTGACATCTGGGGCAAGAAAAACTGATGTAATGGCGTTGGCTGCATTCTTTATACCCCTGACTATCTGACGCCACAGAAGATGAGACAGCAACTGACGCAGGACCCAAGACTTTGATAATTAGGCCGACCGAGGGCCACTGCAAGCAGATAACCCAAATGTGATGACTGCAAAAGTAAATACACTCGAACATCTACATTTATGGTAAGTGTACAGAACTGTACTTTTCTGGTTTAGAGTCCTTCCTCAACTAGATTTTCCTGTCTGGGAAGTGATTGAAGCTTCCGCATGTCATATGCATTCTGGTAAGTGGATTCTTCATGTAGACTAAAAGGTATCTTATCCCACTTGATTCATTAAATTTTTAAATAATTCTGACTTATGTCAGACACCCGCATAATTTAGATGTCATTTACTGCCCAGACTTGCTGTGCACATCTCAGACACTTCTGCATACAGTGACCTTGTAGAAAGTTAATGTCCCAGCACCAGCCATTCAAACAGTTCTAAAGGGATTTGGCATCTTTTCCTTCTTTTGAAGAAACTTCTCTTTGGGACTTGAATTTCCTGACCTGCAGCCCTGAGTGCTCCCAATCAAGCCTTCTGGTTCATTAACACTGAAATTTATAACTTACAAATGCATTTTTTTAATGTCCTTCATCTCTCTTCACAGGAGCTCAAGAGTTTCAAGTCATTGTTTGTGGGCAAACATGTCTAGTCTTTCCAAGGACTGAGTATCCATTAGGGCCATCCTGCATTTCCTCCTGAAAGTAATATCAGAATTGTCATTCAGCTTTTCCTTTCCTTTCCGTTTTCCTTCGGGGAGGCTGAATCAAAGGGTGAAACCCTTTAATACATTGGGTATGCACTGCTATCTCGGTTTCTATCTGAAGAGATTGTAGGAGTTCCAGAAGGTAGAACATATTTTTGTTTGCTGTGCTATGGTTAAGGAGGGACTTGCAGAGGTGTGGCTGTTTCCAGTACTTCTTAAAGGAAAGTGTTCCTTGCAGATGTTTGTGGCATGGTGCCTTGGTCATCCAGTCATACTTTCGCCAAATTATTGCTCAGACAATGTCTCAATGAATGCAGTTTCCTTTGGCATCTTGATGCTGCAGGATTTGACTGTCTGAGCTTTTGTATTTTGGCCTTTCTATGGCTACAGATTTCTGGGAAGTTTAATAGTACTTCCTGGGATTCTTCCTAGCAGGGAACCCACTGCAGAGAGTTCCCATTATGAAAGCAGTTGTGTACTCTTCGTATGAGCAGATCTGTAGAGTCCCTCAATCCCCATTTGTTTATACAGCTCCTCATTCACCACCTGCTATTGCTCCATGTAATTTATGCAAGTATCTATATTCCTCTATTTTTTTTTCACAAATTGTGACTTCTCAGTTGATGGGGCAAACTGATGGACACAATCGCTAGTCATGGCCTGCAGCCTACGCCTACAGCATGACACTTTGGAATGTGCCTCCAAGTACAGGAGTGGAATATAAAAAAGCACTCAGGTTTGCAGGACACAAAATCCCAGCACTTAGCCTGCCGTAGAGGACCCCGTTCATAGATGAACTGATACAGTAAGTATGTATCTGTTGTTTTTAGGCAGTTAGACAGATACCAGAATAAGTACTAGTTTCAAGGTCCTAGGCATTGATAGAAACATAGATGTTCATCGTGTTTCACTGTTGCAGTCATTACACTTGGGTTATCCTGCTGGCAGGCTACCCGCAGTCGGCCTGAATTCCAAAGTCTTGGTCCGGCGTCGGTTGCTGTCGCCTCTTCCCTGACGTCAGTGCGCCAGGGGTATAAGAGATGCAGCCAACGCCATTTTCTTCAGTCTTTCTTGCCGCGTAGTGCCTGAAGCAAAAGCAGTTCGCAAGTGCCGGTCGGCCATCTCCCGAGATTTTTGAAATTGAATTTCAGATCTGAAGTCTTCTATAAAGCTAAGTACCCCGTTAGGGAAACTTTTTTCTTGCTCCAGACCGATGTCAGAAAAAGTTAACAACTGTATTTCTTGTGAGAAGCAAATACCTCATAAGGATTTTCACTCTTACTGTATTCCTTGCCTAGGCCCTGACCACGATGTTGCTAGTTGTCGGTTTTGTGCTAGATTTAACCAACGCACTATTAATCGTCGGTATGATTTTGCTTTTCATTATTTTGGCCGAAGGTTTAACTACATAATGCCATCGGAACAGCCGACAACTGGAGTTCATAAAAAGCGCAAGGAAAAAGTAAAGGACAGGCATCCAAGGTCCAAAACCAAAGATGAAGCCTCTTCTAGGCCAGTCGCCGGTTCTCAGTGAGGCGCTTTCGCAGCCCCTGACACCCAGTACCTCAGAGCCACAGGCCGCCTCCGACTCCCACGTGGAGACAGCTAGGCCTCTGGATACTCAAGGTATATGGCCTTCGGAAACTAATCCCTCAGATGGGTCTGGAGCTGCTGAGCAGGCATCGGCTTCTGAGGATGTTTTCAGACCTACACAGTTTTATATCAAGCCAATTTCAGCATCAAAGACAAAGACTAAAACAGTTTTAAAGACAAAGAAACAAGTACAGCACTCTCCAGGACAGACTTCCATGCCCAAGAAACAGATGCTGAAAATGGCCGAAGACCTAATTACTTTGATCAGTGGTTCCCATCCCCCTCCTGATAAGAGACCTAGGCAAGACACTGAATATGATTCCTCTGATGAGGTTTTCATTTCCTCTGACTACTCTTCAGAATAGGGATACTCTATTCCTCCCTATGAGGATTCTGATGCTAAAGAATCTATTCCTTCAGGTTCTCCTCCTGTGGATTACTCATGTGGGGAAACCTTGCATACCATGAGGGAGCATTTCCACTGGGAGACCCAAGATTATTCTGATTCTAAGAAAAGGCTCAGAGACTTTTTTTTACTACCTCAGCACAGACCTCTTGCTATTCCTCCTGTTCTAGACATTGTAGATTATGTATTTTCAGAGTCCGGCCTGTCTACCGACTCTTTACCTCCCGCACCTGTTAAGCCAGACAGATACTACAGGGTTCCAGATTCTCATACATTTCTATATAAAAACCCTGCAGCTGACCCAGAAACTATTTCACAGGGTCCCAAAGGGGTCAAGGCTGCTACTGCAAAAAACCCTGTCCCCTCAGATAAAGATTCTAGGGCACTGGACAGATGGTGGAAAAAAGTTTACACTTCTGCTACCTTGGCTGTAAGGGCTTTAAATTGTGTATTTCATATGCTTAAATATCAGCAATATTTAATGTCTCTGTTAAAACAGAAAATGTTAACAGATTCTGAATGTGCTGAGAACAAGGAATTGCAGGATTTATTGCATGCAGCTGAACAAGTGGGAAAACATACCTTGCAATGTGGTTATGATTCACTTGAGGCCTCTTGCAGGGCCGCTGTAACAGGCTCTGTTATTAGAAGACATGCTTGGTTAAAGGAACAGACTCTGCCTGATCATGTTAAAGCAAAATTATTGGATGCTCCATTACAGCATGATACTTTGTTTGGTGTTGAGGCAGAAGAGGTGTTGAAGAAAATGGAGGATAAAGCTAAATCTATGCTGACAGTGAAGGATTTCTTACAGGTGCAGCCACCCAGATTTAGCAGGAACTGGCCTTCTAAAAATTGGTCCTTTCCCGTGTCAGACAGGCCACAAAGAGGCAGATACAGATGCCCTAGACAACAGCCCCAGGGCTCATACAGGCCCAAACAGTGGGGTGCTTCTACCTCCAAAAGTGGAGAAGACAAAACACAATGATACAGGAAACAGTCCCAATGACTTCCCTCTGCCAATGCCAAGCATTTTTCTTTTGGCAGCACCCTTGGGGGTGGGAAACTAGCACTTTTTTCACAAAATTGGCACATGATTGCCCAGGACAAATGGGTCTTAAATATAGTCTCTCAGGGCTACAGGTTCCACTTTCACACCCTTCCAAAGACAAAAGGTATGCCAGACCTGCCACACAATCAAAGAGCAGAGGCACAAAACCAAGTTTCATCCCTCATGGACATGAGGGCTATAAAGCCAGTGCCACGACAAGAGCAGGGACAAGGATTATCTCAAGACTTTTCTTAGTACCAAGAAAGGACAAAGCATGGAGACCGATTCTGGACCTGTCTATTCTAAATACTTTTCTGGACGTTCCGAAATTCAAAATGTTGACTCTGCAGCAGCTTCTGCCCATGCTGGGCAAAAAGGCTTGGCTTGTAACTTTGGACCTCAAAGAGGCATACCTGCATGTCCCAATCAGACAATCTTGCAGAAGATACCTCAGATTCATAGCTGGCTCAATGCACTACCAATTCTCTGCACTGCCTTTTGGCTTATCTACTGCGCCCAGGGTCTTCACAAAATGCCTGGCACCAGCAACTGCATTTTGCAGACAAAGAGGAATTCAAATGTATCCCTACTTGGATGACTGCCTTATTCAAGCAGGGGCCAAACACGTTCTACTAAAGCATCTGGCGTTTGTAAAAAGATTGCTAATTTGCCTAGGGTACACAGTAAACGAAAAGAAATCAAAACTAGTACCCTGTCAAGAGATAATATTCCTGGGTGCAAGCTTAAATACAACTGCGCAGATGGCTTGTCTCACGCCAGACAAAGACAACTGACTTCTTACTTCGAAAACATGGCAACAAAGACCCACTTATCTGCAAGAAAAATTCTGCAGGCTCTGGGTTACATGGCCTCCTGCATTCTGCTAATTCCATATGCAAGATTGCATATGAGGAAACTACAATGGTACCTAAAAAGTGTTTGGACTCGACATTGTCACAGCCTGGAATCATTAATTTCACTCATTCCCTGCCTGCAACAGGAGTTTCGATGGTGGGCACAGGCCTGTCAACACAAGGGACAGCCATTCACTTTACCTACAGCCAGGCAAACACTAACAACAGATGCATCAGATTATGCCTTGGGGGCCCACATGGCAGGAAAATGTATTCAAGGCACACGGCCTCCAAGCCACAGGCATCTGCACATCAATCAAAAAGAGATGCTAGCTGTACAAAATTCCCTGACAGCCTTCAAGGACCTACTTCATCCAGGACAGCTGCTGATAAAGACGGGCAACACCACAGTCATGTGGTACATAAATAAGCAGGGGGGCACACATTCCTACCCCCTCTGCAGACGAGCCATGATTTTGTGGAACACAGCATTGACTTACCAAGTACACCTGCAAGCACAATTCCTGCCAGGAAAAACAAATGCTCTGGCAGACGAACTAAGCAGAAACCTCATGGACCCTCACAAGTGGAAACTAGATCCACAAATCTTCAGCATGATAACAAGAAAATGGGGACGCCCAGACATAGATCTTTTTGCCTCCCCTCACAACTGCCAACTTCAGAGATTCTGCACAAGGACTTATCACAAACAAGCATGGAAAGTGGATGCTCTGTCATTCAGCTGGAACAACCTTACAGTATATGCCTTTCCTCCTCTGCCTCTCCTCCCCAAAGTACTCCTAAAGGTCAGACAAGAAAAGCCACAAATGATTCTGATTGCCCCAGACTGGCCACGCCAACACTTGTACCTAATCCTAAGGAGCTTGTCCCAAGGCCCAGCCTGGACATTGCCTCAAATTCCTCACATACTGACCCAACAAAACAATCAGATCTTGCACAGCCAACTCAGAACTCTAAATCTAGCTGCATGGAGGATACTGTAACCATTCAGAATACACCTCTCTCTAATGCAGTTATGGATGTCATTTTGGAGGCCAGGAGGCCCAGCACCAGAAAATCTTATGCAGAAAAATGGAAGAGATTCTGTGCTTGGAACCAGGCACAAGGAATTGACACGCTTGTTCCAAATATTTCTCAGATTTTACAATATCTAACTGAGATGCTGTACAAAGGCCTATCTTTCTCATCAATTAAGATCCATGCCTCTGCCATTTCAGCTCATTACAATACATACCCGCCTATTTTTTCATATCCATTGCTTAGGCAGTTCCTCAGAGGGGCCAAAAACATAAGACCTCCAAGGAGAGCACAATACCTGATTGGGACCTCAATTTTTTCTTGGAAAAACTCACTACTGTCTCCTTTTGAGCCAGCCAATACAGCTGAGATAAAATTCTTATCATGGAAAACAGCTCTGCTCCTAGCAATAACTTCACCAAGAAGAGTCGCAGAGTTACAGGCACTAATGGCTGTGGAACCTTTTATTATCTTCCATCCGGATAGGGTTTCTCTAAGGACAAACCCAACATTTATGCCTAAGGTAGTGTCCAGTGTGGCTCTTAACCAAATCATTCATTTGCCTACTTTTTACCCAAACCCGCAGAATAAAGGGGAGAGACTTCTGCTTTCTTTGGACGTACATAGACAGCTATGCTTCTACTTGGACAAAACTGAAGCTTTCAGAAAGACTGAACAACTTTTTGTGGTATATGCTGCAGGATCACAAGGAAAGGCTATCTCAAAGCAGACTATTTCAAAATGGATAGGACACTGCATTCGTTTCTGCTATTCACAACATGGTAAATCAGTGTAAAGGGCATTAGACCACATTCTACCAGGGCAGCAGCCACCTCCGCAGCCTTCCTCAGAGGAGTACCAACCAAGGATATTTTGGAGGCTGCAACTTGGACTTCAGTGCACACTTTTACTAAGCACTACCACTTGCCTCTTTACTCTAAATCCAGAGCAGGCTTTACCACTGCAGTTCTGCAGGGCCTCATAGCCACTCCTAATTCTATTTATACCCAGCCATCCAACCTCAGCTTTGGGATTCAACCTAAGTGTAATGACTGCAACAGTGAAACACGATGAACATAGTACAGTTGTGTACCTACCATAAATGTAGATGTTCGAGTGTATTCACTGTTGCAGTCCAGGTTACCCACCCACCATTCCCCTTTCTTTGCTGGGACTTATCTGTACTTCTCTATCCTATACAACCTATGTGGTGTATTTGCTTGTAGATAAAGGTATTGTTTATCTTAGTGCATGCTTTTATTAGCAATGTTTTTTTTAGCCTACCGTTTTGGGGGCACCTGACATCTGGGGCAAGAAAAACTGAAGAAAATGGCATCGGCTGCATCTTATATACCCCTGGTGCACTGACATCAGGGAAGAGGCGACAGCAACCGACGCCGGACCAAGACTTTGGAATTCAGGACGACTGCAGGTAGCCTGCCAGCAGGATAACCCAAGTGTAATGACTGCAACAGTGAATACACTCGAACGTCTACATTTATGGTAGGTACACAACTGTACTTTCAGTGGGATGCAGATATTTTTGCACTTTAAACTAACTTTTTTCTAGTATATATGGTATTTATTGTAGAGTATATTTGTAAACTGCTGTTTTTAACATGTGTTGGACCTTCCAGTGTACGACATTATGGGGAAGTAATTGTTCTGCAACATTTAACAGCACTCAGCTGTACATTGTGCCTAAAATGCATCTGCATTTTATGATTACTTCGCTAGAGGGCAGATGCTGTTGTGTATAATTATTTACATGATTTACTGTGCATTCAGTACATTAAGAACCTTGTTTGTTTGACTTTCAGATGGGGCAGCTGTTGGCTGCTACATGCAAAGAACTGCTAGGACCTAAGGAGAGCAGGAGGACAGCTAAAGACCTTTGGGAAACTGTCGTCCAGATCTGCAGCCTGTCTAGTCAGCAAAAGCGGGGCAATGATGGCAGAGTCAGTTTAATTAAACAGAGAGAGTCAACACTGGGCATCATGTACAGGTAATGATGACAAAAAAATGCTGTCGTCATCAGGAGTCATTTTGTATAGTTAAGTAGTGTCCAACATTCTTCATTGTTTCTGGGAAGCAGCATGGGGCCTATAAATAGTGTTACTATATCAGAGTGTGAAACAGATTATTAAAAAATAAGTAAAAGTTGTATCTAATGTTAGCATGCAGACGTTTCCCAGGCTTGTTTCTGGGCGTACACACACTTTAGACATTGTACATGTTTCTCCTGACCATGGTCACAGTGTTCTGTTAGCTTCCAGTACTGTTATTAATTGAATCATACAGGTTTGGGTCTAATGAAGATATTAATTCACAGATTACCCTGCAGATCTGAACCCCCCCCCAATTAAAACCCTATCTCATTGCTCAGACAGTAATATTTATTTCACAAAACCATTACAATGCCACCTTTTTCTTTCTGTAAATATTGTAAATCTCATATATTAATATTTCAACTCCAGTTCCATTAACCTGCTGTTTCAGTCTTGCCAGTGAAATCTGCCTTATCTCTGCCACCATGCATTGTAATTTGTAGCTGCGTACGTAATTTGTGCTTTTACTGGATGTCTACCATCACTACTGATAGATTTTATTTTTATGTATATGCAATAGCATACGAAAATGCAAAGCAACTGAGTTTTGCAACCAGTACACCTTGAAACTTAATTTTCCTATGTTTTGCGGTTTTAGTCTAACCATTACACCTTGAAACTTCGGCTTTATGTGTTTTGCGGTTTTAGTCTAACCATTACACCTTGAAACTTTCGGCTTCCTACGTTTTGCAGTTTTAGTCCATTACATCTTGAAACTTCGGCTTTCTGTGGTTTGCAGTTTTAGTCTAAACATTACACCTTGAAATTTTGACTTTCTACATTTTGTGTTTTTAGTCTAACCATTACACCTTGAAACTTCGACTTCCTACGTTTTGCGGTTTTAGTCCGACCATTAGACCTTACCATTATCCATCCTTTGACTGTGCCTCCCATTTCTAAGCGGACTAATCCTGTCAAGCCTGGAGTGAATTTATGAATACCCATCCAGTTATCCAGCTCCCATTTGAAGGAACATAGTGTATCACATTGCTTGATCTGCAGGGGGAGCATATTCTAGAGGTGGGGGAGGTGCAGACTAATGAGCCTCTCTCTCCACCATATTTTACTAATCTGCTAATGAAGATTCCGTTCCCTTGTTGTGGTATTTGTCGGACTGTTTGGCATGTGAAGATACAGGAGATCCAGGACAAAGCAAGGCATAAAACTCTTCTGAGGAGTCTTATGTGATTCAGAATAAAGGGAGAGTGCATCTATTCTTTTCCAGTAACTTAGAGTTTTTAAGCCTATGATCATCTTTGTTAAGAACCTCTGGGGTGTTTGTTTAACATGTCTAGTGAGGTACATTCAAAAGGGGACATTGTATTCAGTAATCAGCCTGTTCAATGTTGAATATAAGGGGAAAATGACCTCTTTAGAACTGGATGATTTTCCCTTGGCAAACTGCACTCAGTAGAAGGATTTGTTGACTACATTTGTTACATGGTAAGGAGAGGAAGTTATCAACCCAAATTCCAAGATAAACTACATGCTCATTTTAAAGTGGGGAATTATCTTTGCTAGGAGTGAGGTTGTCTACCAAATGTATCAATGTTGTACTTTTGTCATTTGGTTTGTTAGGGGGAAATTTGATAATGACTCGCAGTTTACAGTCATCTGCAAACTTACTTAGCCACAGGTCTTTGTTCTTAGTTTTGAGACTGGAAAAGTAAATACCAAATAAAACGGGTTTCGGCACTGAACCTTGAGGAACACCACTAGTTTTCTTCATGTTTTGTAAACCTGCATGTGCCACCTGTACCGTGTGGGTTCTGTCTTTTAGCCTGTTTGATATGTATCTTAGCACATAGGGATCTGTTTGTAATGCATTTAGTTTACTAACTACGCTAGCATGTGGGATGGTGTCAGATTCTATGGCCAGATGATGATATGCAGTGTGGATACTGCCAACACCTTGTACTACCCTTTCAAAGTTCACCAGATTCATTACACAGGATCTACCATTTAGAAAGCCAAACTGCTGCAGGTCTTGCCTGATGAGGTTTTGAATGTCAAAATTTATCAGGTCAGTTATTGGATTATGTCCTTCTGTATCACTGTTGCAGTATTCTACATAGAAGAGATCTCCTACCAAGGCAACCCGACGCTTGGCCTATATGTAAAAGCCTAAAAGAAAATCTTGTATGCACTGTACATCAAATTTATGCTCCCCATACAGAACATAGGGCATAAAAGGGATGTACGGGCGCAAGTATCCAGAACTTCTTTGCTGCTAGTTCAAACACCATTTTTACCATTTGGTCTGAACTCCTTGTTTGTACTGAATATTTAGCATCACCAGATAAGTGCCCTGTTTTATATAAAAAAAAAAAAAAAAAAAAAAAAAAACTTTTCTTAGTCTTCTATTTAATTTGCTATTTCCAAGACTCCTGCAAAGATTTGATTCAGCTGGACTCCCCAAAAATCTTGCCAGTGACTCCCTTTTGGCCGAGACAGCACTGGCTTCCCCCTGTTAATGCACCTGGCCAGGAGCATTCATCACAAGTTACCTCACTGGTTTGATCTCCTCACACAGGACAAGGGATCTGTTATCCATCCCCACTTGTCCACTGTGCAACTGACACTGTGAGTGATAGGGTTTTGATCCCTTTCAGGCACCACTTTTCTGAGGACGTGCTCAGGGCTTTACAGAAGGCAAGGAAACCCTCAACCAGAAAATCTTATATGTCCAAATGGAAAAGATTTTTGATCTGGTGCCATGCACATAACCTGGACTCTTTTTTTCAGTGGGGGTCCATCTGGTTCTCTCTTATTTGTGTGAGTTTATCCAGTCTGGCTTGGCTTGTTCTTCTGTCAAGGGCCATTTGTCAGCTTTTTCTGCTTGTCTGCCCTTGAATCCTCATCCTCACTTCTCGTTTTGAGGTCATACAATTTCTTAAAGGCATTCTGTATATTAGACCTCCAAGAAAACCTATTCCTCCTCCTTGGGACCTTCATTTTGTTTTGGAAAAATTGACTCAGGCTCCTTTTGAGCCTGCAGATTCTGCTTCTTTGCAACATTGTACCTGGAAGACTGTTTTGTTGCCGGCTCTTACTTCTGCTTGGAGGGTTTCTGAGCTCCAAGCCCTTATGGCCATCCCTCCTTTTTTGTCTTTTTACAGGGACAGGGTGTCCCTTCCTAGTAACCCTTTTTTTTTATGCCCGATGTATAAATGAGTTATCCTTGAATCAGTCCGTACAACTCCATTCCTTTTTACCTTCTCCTCAGTCTGCTAGTGAGAGGGTCCTGCATACCTTGGATTTGCACAGACAGCTCCGGTACTATTTGGATAAAACTAGGACTGTTCGTAAGTCTGATCAAGTTTTTGTTTCCTTTCATCCCAGGTCTTTAGGTTTGGCTGTTTCTAAGCAAACCATCTCTTCCTGTATATCTAAAGCCATTTCTTTTTGTTATTCTTTGTGTGGCAAATCTTTGTTGTCTTCTGTTAGAACTCATTCCAGTAGGGCTATTGCCTCCTTTGGTGCCTTCTTCAAGGGGTTGGGGTGGACACCAATTCCATCCTTGAAGCTGCTGTTTGGTCTTCTGTTCATTCCTTTACTAAACATTATAAATTGGATATGGATTTTAGAGCCAGAGCAGGTTTTCCTAAAAAAACATTTTATGAGGGGTTTGTTGAGAGCTGCTCTCAGCCTTCCACCTCCCATTCTGTTTCTTGAGCTTTTTTGCTCTCTGTTCTATGTGGAATACTACAGCAGAGATATAGAAGGACTTAGTACAGCTGTATAAAATCTTACCATATAACAGTAGATGTCCTTCTCTTCACTGTTGCAATATTTGCTCCCTCCCTCCAACCCCCTCTTGTTCTGCATTTTTTCCTTATGGGGGTGTGCATGGACTCATTTTTCCTATGGAGACTGTTCTCTTCGGGAGCAATTCAGTTCTGGATAGTTGTGTCAGTGCATCTTTTTATGCCCTTCATTCAGTATGGAGAACATAAATGTTTTCTACAGTGCATAGATGATCTTTTTTAGGCTTTTGCATACTGGTCCAGCGTCAGGCTGCCCTGGGTGGGAGATCCCTTCTATGCAGAATACTGCAACAGAGAAGGGCATCTACTGTTATACATACATATATACATACAAATGTTTCAAGAACGGGCATTAATGGCCTTCTAGCTTGCCAATATACCAAAACACTTGTTCCCATAGTAAATGTCCAGGCTGTTCTTAAAATATCTAAACTAGTACTTGCTTTAATATAATTTGGTAGTCTTTTCCAAGCATCAGCTACTCTGTCAGTGAAACAGTTAGTACACTTCTCATTCCTATAGAATCTTCTACATAGGTTGTCTGATGATTCTCTAGTACTTTTGATAACCCTAAACATTCTCAGAGGTAGTTGCCCCTAAATGGCCTATATATCTGAATAAGATCTCCTCTTAAATATCTGTAAGAGACACTGTACAAGTTTAGATATTTTAGTCTTTCATAATAACTTAGATTTTCACATCCATGGATGCCCTTGGTATATTTCTGCTGTACTCTTTCCAGTTTATTCATGCTTCTTTTCGTATAGGGTGTCCATATTGTTATTCCATACTCAAGTTTGGGTCTAATGTAACTAACAAACTATGACTTCATTATGTTTGATTTCCTAGACTTTATAAATCTTTTTATACAACCTATAGTTCTATAAGTATCATTAGCCAACTGGTTGGTGTGATTAGAAAAACAGCTGAATCTACCCATATACCCAGGTCCTTAAATGAGTCTACAGTTTCAATCAGTGTGTGCTGTATTAAATATTCACCTTTCAGTTTGTCTCCTAAATCTCATATGCGTAGTTCTTGATGTATTTATCAACATATTATTCTCCTGTGCCCAAATGGTCAATTTAGTCAAATTGTTTTGCAGACATGCCTTATCTGTAACACACTTAATCAGTTTACCCAATTTTAGGTCGTCGGCATATAGACTGTAGAACACCTCAGATGAAAAAGTAAGGTCTGAAAGATACAATCTAAACAAGTAAGGGCCTAGGACAGAGCCCTGTGGGACACCCTGACTTTAACCAAGGATTTCACTTGTCCAGTTGGTGTGTGATACTTGCCATGTCCTATTTGTAAGCCATGCAGCTATCCATCTTATCAACAGTATATCAATACCTAGTTGTTCTAATTTATTGATCAGTGTTTTGTGTATGACCCTGTCAAATGCTGAAGTTAAATCTATATAAATCACATTACAGCATAATTTGTCATTCATAGTTATTATATTGTTATAGAACATCATGTTTCAGGTGGTAATAGATCTATTGTCAGCATATGCATGCTGATGTATGGTTTCAAGTCCCAACCAATCCAGTTCTGACAATAACTTATCCAGTATTACCTTCTCCATTATTTTTCCACAACATGAAAGTAGACTTAAGGCTGTATATGGTTCTGGGTTTGTCCTACTCCCCTTTCCCTTAAAGACAGGTTTAATAAGTGCATGTCTACAATCTTAATGAATCTCCCCATATTTATATGACCTAGTGAACAATAGATATAATGGCAGTGTAAGTTCTTGCAGAAGTGTTCTCAGGTCATTGTTACTTATTCCGTCTCCTCCCTGAGCTTTGTTTGGATCCAGTTTTCACAGTTCTTTTTCAATATAATCTAATTTGATTTCAGTACTTGGGTTACCTGGATGTCACTAGGACAACTTATCTCTTTTGTGGAATCTAACAGTTTTGCATAAGATTTAAACATATCTATAATCTGTTGTGTCTGAGAATAAATTTTAGAATCTGCACACAGTTTATCAATTTGTGCATCTTTACTCCTTCCACATCTTGTGTACCTATAAAAAGGTTTCCTATTATGCTCAATATCTTTATATAAAATTTCTTGATCTTGTCTAACACTATGCTTAATCTGTTTGTCCAGCTTGTTTATTTCAGTTTTCAAAGTTGTAGTTCGACCTCTCTTCCATTTCTTATATTTTTTTGTCTCTCACCTTAATGGTAAGATTTTACACAACTGTACTTTCCATGGCCATGCAAATAAGACTTATCAGGCTTATGAGCTTCGATTTCCCAGGGAGTGTGTTAGGACCACCCTCATGCAGTGGCCACCATACCAGTGGGACAGAGCCTGTTGCTTGGCTCACGTTAAATAGTTTATAGACTGGCTTTACCAGGTCATGTTTATTACTGTTTGTTAAGCAGTCTGATGTATTATCAGGTCTCATGGGGAAGTGATTTTGGTCTTTGGTTAGTAATGAAGGGGGGGTTGGAAGTGGAGATGAGATTGTAAGGGATAAGGAGGGATAAATAAATAGTAAAGAGTTCTTTTAGTATCAAATAAATTTAATGAATTAAAAATATGGTTAAGCGCTTTCATCCATAATGTAATCGGACTTCATCAGAACTATAATTCACATTGATTTACTGTATTTTAGCAACTTTGTTGGGAGTATAAAAAACTCTGTGTAGGAATTTCCATGTAATGAATTTCCACATTTGGAGATTGAAAGTTAATTTCATAGAGAATAATAGATTGGATTTGACTTCTGGAGAGAAATTTAAAATTTGACCTTTATCAATATGTTTCCAAAGTTTTTGTTTGGGTAGAATTTTGTAAAGATTAGAGATTGTTAGGCCAATTCCGATTGTTGTATATCAGATTTTGAACATGAAAAATTATCTGAGGTTTAGTTTTAAATGAAGAGTTATTTATTATTCTACAAAGTTCTTGAGCGTGAGAAAGAATACTATGTAAAATAATCTAATCAGAGTCTGAGATATTATAAATATTTTTTATTTCATGAGTCTGTAATACTGTTAAGTCCTTTATGCAATGTTGCCAACAAATGAATTGTTTTGAATTCCAGTCTTGGAAGACGTGAATTCTGTTGGTATAATTTTTAGAAATCCTGAAGGGGATTAATAGATCCCACCAGAATTTTACATCTAGGTTTGAGTTTATAAATGTTCTGATATTGCTATAAATATGATTTATTATGTTTACTTTGGCAGGTTTTGCAATATTGTATTGTAAATTAATGCCAAGTGTGTACCATAGATTGACATTTTGATTATCTACTAAACGATTACTAGCTAATTTGTTTTCATTTAAGAAAATGGTTGTATGAAGGGATTTCCATGCAGATAATAAATTAGGATCTAACCAATTAATGTCTAATTTGAGAATGGAAGCTTTAATATAGGAATCAAGACCTGGAAAGTTTATTCCCCCCTGTTCCCAGGGTCTAATGTGATGATAAAGTGCAGTTCTGTTTCTTTTTGGAAACCATAAGAAATTTAATAAGATTTTATTAGTCATTTAATATCATTTTTGGGAGACATAGGAATGGCTTGGACAATATAATTTATCTTTGGGAGTAAGGTCATCTTTATTAATTGTAGTCTGTCTTCAAAATTTAAAAACAATTTGTTCCATTTTTTTATTAGTGAGTTTGTAGTAGATAATGTATTTGTATAATTTGTGGTTGTGGTTGTATTTATCTTATCACATAAGGTTATTCCTAAGTAATTTATGGATGATACTAATGTGCCAGTTATGTGATTTGAGTTAAAATGTGTTAAAATTTGTTGTACAATTTGATGACATTTTTACACTTGAAATCCACCCTTGAACTCCAATATATTGGTTTCAGTGAGTTTAGAGATTTTGAGGGAAGAGGTTACTAGCTTATGAACCAAGACCACAAAATGAAATGACCAGGTTTCAGGATTACACAGGCATGGGTACATTCCAAATGTAGGAGAGCCTCGAGGTCAGGCAGCTTGTTAAGACTTGTAGACCACCTTAATTTGATGCTGTTTAGGTTTTGATACGTTGGCTATATTTAGAATGCTCATTAGATGAACTCTGCCTAGAAAGGCACTATGGAGGCAGCAAGAACTTTAGCCTGTACATGGAAGATTTGATCGAGAGGTGAAGACCAACCATCCTGTGCAAAGCAAATAGGTCTGTCAGTCATCTCATTCCAAGCTGACAAGTATTGGATCCTCCTAGAATGACACAAAGTATTCAGCCAATTGTTGAAGCCAATTATCCTTTTTTTTTTTTTTACCTAGAGAACATTCTTGGAGAAAGAAGGAATCTGCTCAGGGCCAAAGTCCTGCTTGCATTTGTGACATGCATGATGAGCTTTAGCATGTCTCTCTGTATATTCCTCAGGGTTCTGTGCCCAAAGTCGTTTACCCTCATGTGTGTAGCCACCATGTGAAAGGGTCCCAAGCGCACTTGAGATATCAGTCATCCTGGTACGTGAAGGACAACTCACTGTCATCCTGTCTTTGTCCAGCCTAGTGAGTAGAGATTGTGTACAATCAATGAGTCAACAATCACTAAGACATTTTTGTCTGGAGTTCTAGGGTTACTAGATTTGAGGCTGTTTGGTTGTCTGTGACTGTTAAGTGTGCTTTTATGTGATGCAGTGTTTCATTTTTGTTGAGAACTAATCCTCATGGGTTTGGGAAGTTTTGGTAAGGGTTTTTTACCACTTCATCATACAACACTGCAGAACATATCGGGGTAGAGTGTAATGTATTTGTGTGACACTCACAGATCACAGTCTGTGTTTTTGAGAGGGTGAGGCCTCCATTTGTGTTATATATTTGCATCTCTCAGAGACAGTTACCTGTGTTGAATTAGAGTTCATTCTAAGTGAGTAGAGTAAACTCTAAGTTAACCGGAACTCAAGCAACCAGAAAAAAAAAATTGAAGAAATACAGTACAATTTTCATGTGTTGCACTTTTTGGTTTCCCCCCTGCAGAAACATACCTTACATTTTTAGAATTTTAGAGTTTTAAAAATGAAGATAGGAATACATTCCCTCTCTCTTCAACCTAAGAACAAGTCAAACCAAACAAAAAGTATAGGGTACAGTATTAGTCAGGCCTTTTTTTAATAGTAACTTTCAAGCAACAAGAAATTAGTTATCCGGCATCTACCAATCCCCATGGGTGCCGGTTAACCGAGACTTTATTGTATAAGGAAGTTACTACACTGCCTGCAGATATCAGGTGCTATAAGGCTGGCAACAGAGGGGTTGCAAATAGGCTGACCTTCCTTATTTGTCAAGAGTGTTGCAGAATTTAATTTAATTCAGTGAGTTTTCAACTTTAATTTAATTCAGAGCTCTAAAGTTTGAGATAGTTATCTGCCATAAGATAGATTAAGTAGGTTGACATGGGTCTGTTTCAGTAAATTAAGTAATTTGTATTAATATGCATATTTGGCAATCACAGCACAGGGGCATTAAATAACTGTAGGGATTGAGCTATGCAAACAGCTATGGGCTGACTCCGGGTAATGTAGCATAGCTTTTGTTTCTAGAATAGCATACTAGGTACGCTGCGTATTGCGCAGCTATGCACAACTTCCTACACCTGTACTTTATCACTAATTATGTTTTGTGTGTACTGTTTAACTGTACGGTACAAACTTAATAAATTGGCTGTGAGGGCTTTAAATTGTCAATTTCATATGCTTAAATATCAGCAATACTTAATGTCACTGCTTAAACAGAAAATATTAACAAATTCTGAATGTGCAGAAAACAAGGAAATGCAGGATTTATTGCATGAAACTGAACAAGTGGGAAGGCATACTTTGCAATGTGGTTTTGATTCTCTGGTGGCCTCTTGCAGGGCTGCTGTTACGGGTTCTGTCATTAGGAGGCATGCTTGGTTAAAGGAACAGAATCTGCCTGATCATGTTAAAGCAAAATTATTAGATGCTCCATTACAGCATGATACTTTGTTTGGTATTAAAGCAGAAGAGGTGTTGAAGAAAATGGAGGACAAAGCAAAATCTATGCAGACAGTTAAGGATTTCTTACAGGTGTAGCCACCCAGATTTAGCAGGAACTGGCCTACAAAGAATTGGTCCTTTCCAGTGTCAGACAGGCCACAAAGAGGCAGATACAGGTGCCCCAGAGGCAAATCCCAGCCCCAAGGCTCATATAGGCCTAAACAATGGGGTGCTTCTACCTCCAAAAGCGGAGAAGACAGGAAACAGTCCCAGTGACTTTCCTCTGCCAGCACCAAGCACTTATCTTTTGGCAGCCCCCTTAGGGGGAAAACTAGCACTTTTTTCACAAAATTGGCACATGATCACCCAGGACAAATGGGTCTTGAATATGGTGTCTCAGGGCTACAGGTTCCACTTTCACACCCTGCCAAGTGAAAAAGGTATGCCAGACCTGCCACACAATCAATGGGCAGAGGCACAAAAACATTTCATCCCTCATGGACATGAGGGCCATTCAGCGAGTACCACAGCAAGAGCAGGGACAAGGATTTTACTTGAGACTTTTCTTGGTATCCAGAAAGGACAAAGCCTGGAGACAAATACTGGGCCTGTCTATTCTAAACACATTTCTGGACGTCCCAAAATTCAAAATGTTGACTCTGCAGCAGCTTCTGCCCATGCTGGGCAAGAAGGCTTGGCTTGTAACTTTGGACCTAAAAGAGGCATACCTGCATGTCCCAATCAGACAATCTTGCAGAAGATACCTCAGATTCATAGCTGGCTCAATGCACTACCAATTCTCTGCACTGCCCTTTGGCTTATCTACTGCACCCAGGGTCTTCACAAAATTCCTGGCACCAGTAATTGCAGATGTCTCTACCTTGGATGGGTCTGTAGCCGCTGTGCAGGCACCGTTTTCTGAGGGTGTATTCAGGCCTACAGACATTCATATTAAACTGACGCCATTGTTTTCATCCAGGAGTTAAAACTCACACCATGCCTAGAAAACCGACGACCAAACCGCAGGCCCAGGCCCATATACCTAAAAAAACAAATGCTTAGAATGGCTGAAGGACCTCATTGCCTTGATTAGGGGAAGCCAGCCTTCCCCCACTAAGAGACCTAGAATTGAGTTTCTTTCTGATTCTTCTGATCAGGAATCTGATTTTTTTTCTGCTCCTTCTGATTATCTGGATTTGCCCTTATCTACTTATGAGGATTCTGAGGACCTTCCTGTCCAGAGACTTCCCATACTCTGGAACAGGCTACCCATCTATGTCAAGCAAAGTTCTTCTTTAGCACTCTTCAAGAAAAATCTTGAGGAGTGGATGGGAAATAGGAAATACACCCCGGGATCACTTCTGTGTCTCTGCTCGACAGTGGCACAGGAAAATAACTTTCTTGGGTGGCGTAAGCCAGGGAACCTTGTTGGCTAGGCTTACGTAGGCCCTTGGGCCGATAGCCTAGTACCTACCTATGAACCTATGATGCAGAGGAT
Source organism: Protopterus annectens (assembly GCF_019279795.1). NCBI lineage: Eukaryota > Metazoa > Chordata > Ceratodontiformes > Protopteridae > Protopterus > Protopterus annectens. The sequence continues at coordinate 60,227,925 of NC_056732.1, forward strand.
TCCATTCCCTCTGCTTCCCCTCCAGAAGATCTTTCTTTCGGTGAAACCTTGCATACTCTTAGGGAGGATTTCCACTGGGAAATTCAGGATTACTCTGAGTCCAAAAAGAGACTTGGGGAATTCTTACTCCTGCCTCAACGCAGGCCTTTAGCTGTCCCTCCTGTTCTTGACATTGTAGATGATGCTTTCTTGGAATCTAGCCTTACCCCAGACACTTTACCACCAGCGCCTAGAAAACCTGACCAGTACCACAGAGTACCTGACTTTCTCAAGTTCCCCTTCAAGAATCCTTCTGCGGATCCAGAGACAATTTCCCAGGGACCAAAAGGCATTAAGGCTACTGCTGCCAAAAATCCTACCACTTCTGATAGAGATTCTAGTGCCTTAGACAGATGGGGTAAGAAGGTATACACTTCTGCTACTTTCGCCATTAGGGCTTTAAATTGCCGGTTTCATATGTTAAAGTATCAGCAGCATATTATGGGACTACTTAAACAGAAAATGATGTTGATTCCTGACTGTGCTGAACACAAAAGAATTGAAAGATTTAATGCATTCCGCAGAACAAGTTGGTAAACATACTTTGCAATGTGGTTTTGACGCTTTAGAAGCATCTTGCTGGGCTGCTGTCACTAAGTCTGTACTTATAAGGCATGCTTGGCTTAAGGAACAAAACTTTCCAGATCATGTTAAAGCTAAATTACTGGATGCTCCCTTAAACCAAGACCGCCTTTTTGGCAACAAAGCAGAAGTCCTCAAAAGGATAGAGGAAAAAACTAAATCTATGCAAACTGTTAAAGATTTCCTACAAATACAGCCTCCCAGATTCAGTAGGTATTGGCCTTCAAAGAACTGGTCCTTTCCAGTCCCTTCCAGGCTTTCTCAGTCCAAACCCAGGAACAGCAGACCACCTAGACTACAGTCTCAGGCTGCGCACAGACCTAAGCAGTGGGGGACTCACACTTCCAAAGCAGGGAGTAGTAAGCCACCCCCCTACGGAAAAATGGCACAATGACTCAACTTTAACCCTTCCAAGCCCTGCTCAACTACCTGCTCCCTTAGGAGGAAAGCTCACCCTGCATGAAAAAAATTGGGAAGTCATTACCCGGGACAAATGGGTTTTGAACATATTCTCCCAAGGATACAGATTCCACTTCCACACACCACCAACCCCAAATGGTTGGCCAGACCTACCCCATCACTGGGCAGAGGCCCAACAGCAGGTTTTTCTCTCTTCTCAGTATGAGGGCTATTCAACCTGTCCCAGCAGAACAAAGGGGACAAGGTTTTTATTCACGACTTTTTCTGGTACCCAGAAAAGACACTTCCTGGCATCATATCCTGGACCTCTCTATTCTCGACACCTTTCTGGTAGTTCCAAAATTCAAAATGCTAACTCTTCAACAGTTTCTTCCTATGTTAACCAATGATGCCTGGCTGGCAACCCTAGACTTAGAGGAAGCTTACCTGCACATTTCAATAAGGGAATCTTGCAGGAAATACCTACTCTTCAGGGCAGGCTCCAGGCTCCATCCGTTCTGTGCACTTCCCTTTGGCTTATCTACTTTGCCCAGGGTATTCATAAAGTGACTAGCTCCAGCCATTGCATTTTGCAGGCAGAGAAATACTCAAATTTACCCATACTTGGATTGTCTGATTCAGGCAGAAAGCCATGACTTGCTATTCCAACACCTGGCATTCATAAGGAAACTTCTGACCTCACTGGGGTACACCATCAACGAAAAGAAATCTCACCTAGTACCCTGCCAACATATTGTATTCCTGGGAGCAAGCTTGAATACAACTTCCCAGATGGTATTCCTCACTCCAGAGAAACAAGTTTATTTGACAACCTACTTCAAACTATTGGCCACAAAACCCCAGCTTTCTGCAAGGAAAATGCTGCAAGCACTGGGGTTCATGGCCTCTTGGATTCTACTAATTCCATATGCAAGACTGCATATGAGGAAACTCCAATGGTATCTAAAAAACCTATGGTGCCAACATTCTCAGGACCTGGAAACAATGATTTCTATCCTTCCTTATATGAAGGCAGAGTTCCTTTGGTGGGCAGAGGCCTGCTACCACAACAAGGGACTCCCTTTGACTCTACCCCCTGCCGCCCAAACCCTAACAACAGATGCATCAGACTATGCATGGGGGGCTCACATGGCAGGGCAGTGCATTCAGGGCAAATGGAATCGAAACAGATGCACCTGCATATCAACCAAAAGAAATGTTAGCTGTACAGAATGCTCTGACAGCCTTCAGAGACTGTATTCTTCCAGGACAACTGTTGGTAAAGAGAGACAACACCAATTATGTGGTACATAAACAAGCAGGAGGGAACCCACTCGTACCCTCTCTGCAGACTAGCCATGGCTCTGTGGAACGCAGTCTTGAGCTACCAAGTACACCTACAAGCTCAATTCCCGCCAGGCAAACTAAATTCACTGGCAAACGACTTAAGCAGAAATCTCATGTACCCACAAGAATGGAAACTAGAACCCAAAATGTTCAACCTCTTGAGGAACAAATAGGGGACTCCAGAGGTAGACCGGTTTGCCTCCCCTCAGAACTACCAGTTGAACAAATTCTGCACAAGAACTCCCCACAGTCAAGCTTGGAAAGTGGATGCCCTGTCCTTTACCTGGGAAAGCCTCTTGGTTTATGCCTTTCCCCCTCTGCCTCTCCTCTCAAAGGTTCTACTAATCATACAGGGAAAGCCAAGGACATTACAGATTGCACCAGACTGGCCAGCAGGCGGGCCAGATTCTGCACCCTCAGCTTCAAACCCTGATCCTTGCAGCCTGTCTCATTCCTTGAGCTCTCCTTTAGCATCTCTCAGTAAGCAGATGCTGGATGTCATTCTGGAGGCAAGGAGGCCTAGTACTAGAAAATCCTATGCTGAAAAGTGGAAAAGATACTGTTCCTTGAGCCAGGCTCAGGGGAGGGGCACAACAGTGCCCAACTTACCTCATATTCTACAGTACTTATCAGAAATGCTCCATAAGAGCCTATCCTTCTCGTCAATTAAAATTCATGCCTCTGCCATTTCAGCACATTATAATACTGTGCCACCCCACTTCTCTCTCCCCTTGCTAAAATAATTCCTTAGAGGGGCCAACATTTTAAGCCCCCCCCAGGAGGTCTCCCACTCCAGCCTGGGACCTTAACTTTGTGTTGGAAAAGCTTACTCCCCCCCCCCCTTTGAGCCAGCTGCAACAGCAGAGTTGACCTTTCTTGGAAAACAGCCTTCCTTCTAGCCATCACTTCAGCAAGAAGTGTCTGAATTACAGGCCCTCATGGCAGTGGAACCCTTCATTATCTTCCATACGGACACGGTTTTCCTCAGGACTAATCCTTCCTTTATGTCCAAGGTGATGTCTAGTGTGGCCCTAAATCAGTCCATTCATTTGCCTACTTTTTTCCCTAAGCCACAAAACAAAGGTGAACGAATACTGCACTCTCTGGAAGAGCACAGACAACTTGGATTTTACTTGGACAGGACTAAGCCTCTCAGAAAATCTGAACAGCTGCTAGTTGGCTTTGCTGCAGGGGCAGAGGGGAAGGCCATTTGAAAGCAAACCATTTCCAAATGGATAGCTCATTGCATTAATTTCTGCTACAAGCACCATGGAAAACATATCCCACAGGGGATAAGATCACATTCCACCAGGGCTACATCTACCTCTGCGGCTTTTCTCAGAGGAGTCCCTACCAGGGACATCCTAGAAGCTGCTACCTGGAGCTCTGTACATACCTTCACCAAGCATTACCACATGCCTATCTTTTCTAAATCCAGAGCTGGATATGCCACTGCAGTCTTGCAGGGCTTAATAGCTGGCCCTAATGCTCTTTAACTTCCTCCTCCCTTCCTTAGCTTTGGAACTTGACCCAAATGTGATGACTGCAACAGTGAAACACGAAGAACATAGTACAGTTGTGTACACTTACCATAAATGTAGATGTTCGAGTGTATTTACTGTTGCAGTCCTTGTCACCCTCCCTCCAGCCCCTGACTTCTCTTAGTTCTACCTTTCCGTCTTGTTTGGTATATTTATTTTTTCTGGTGTATTTGCTTTTTGATGGGGTTGTACCATACTATATAACTGATTCCTATTGTGGGGGCACCTAACACCTGGGGCAAGAAAAACTGATGTAATGGTATCGACTGCATGCTTTATACCCCTGACAACCTGACTTCATGGAAGAAGAGACAGCATCCGACGCAGAAATCCGAAGACGCTGGTATTCAGTCTGGCTGAGGGCTACCTGCAGGCAGATAACCCTAATGTGATGACTGCAGCAGTAAATAAACTCGAACATCTACATTTATGGTAAGTGTACACAACTGTACTTTATCACAGCTCTGCACATAGCCTCATTCTTAGCACCTTACCAAAGCACTTTCTCTCCACTCCTCATGCAACCTCACACTTCCCAAGATATCAGTAAACAGTCTGGCTAACACACCACTGCCATTTCCCCTAAACAATTCCATGCTTTCGCAAGTGTGTAATGTGGACCAACAGGCTTGCCAGTATTCATCCTTCTTGTTAAGCCATTGCACTCCTTGATTCCCCATACCCACATCATCCAGCCTTCTCTGTCTCATTCTCTTCATTCATCAGCCTCTCAAAGTACACTGTCCATGCCCGCAACACACACTCCTCGTTTGTGAGTACATTTACCTTATTATCTTTTATCACCTTTTTCTGCTGCACATCTTACCTAGCTCAGTGCATCTGTCCAGCCAGTTGGTACAATTTCTGTCATCCCCTCCTTAGTGTCCAGCCTGACATTGAACTCTTCATATGTCCATCCTCAGTCTTTTCCACCTCTCTCTTTGCCATGCACATCATCTCCTCATACTCCTGCCTACTTTCCTCATCTCTCTGACAATCCCACTTCTTCTTCCCCAACCTCTGTCTCTGTATACTGTCTAGTACTTTCTCAGTCCACCAACAGGTGTCCTTGTACTGCTTCCACCATCCACATGTCACCACAAGCACCCATCTAGCCGTCTCCCTTACCAGCTCTGCTGTACTTAACCAGATATTTGTTAGACTGTCACTGCCACCCAGTGCCTGTCTCAACTCTTCCCTGAACACCACCTCACAAGCACACTTTTCCAGTTCACACCATTTGATCCTTGGTGCTGCTCCCACACTCCTCCTCATCTCGATCACCAACATCATCTCACATACCAACATTCCCTGCTGCCTAAATACACTTTCCCCTGTCACCACCTTAAAGTCTCCAATCTCCTTCAAACTGGCCCTCCTACGTTGGATATATTCCACCTGTGTGCATCTTACTCCACTCTTGTGTGTCACTCTATGCCCTTCCCTCATGTTATAGTGTGTATTCACCACAGCCATGTCCATCCTTTTTGAAAACTCCACTACCACCTCATCATCTCCACTCCTTTTCACACCATACATACCCATCAATTCCCCATCCCTTCTGTCCTCTTCACCAACATGCCCATTGAAATCTATTACAATTACCAGTCTGTCACCCTTGGGTACAGTCATCATCATGTCATCCAGCTGATGTTGCATTTCACTTTCTCATCCATTGCACGACCAACTTGTATAGCATATGCACCAACAACTGTCATCATTACACCTTCAGCTTACAGCTTCAGAAACATCACTCTATCAGACACTTATGTCATCCTCCAAAAACGCTCTTGGCATACTGTTCTTTCATCAGAAGCCCTACCCCCTTCCACCTCCAGTCCATACCTTGAGAGCACAATTGTGACCTGCCTACCATACACCCAGCCATGATCCCCTTCCATGTGGCCTCTTGCACACGCACTATATCAACCATCCCCTGGCTATCATATCAGCTAGCCTGGTCCCTATACCCCACATGCTGCCAACAATAATAGATCTTGCCCTCAATACCACCCTCCTAGCCTTTCCCCTCTCTTCCTGCCATATGACTGTTGGACATTCACCATGGGGTGCCTGTCAGTGCAAAGGCTACTGTACTATCGAATGACTCCAGTATGTTACAGCAGTATTGAAACACTGTCACTGATTTTGTCCCATTGCACCCATGTATGCATGGCATCCTACATATGTCCTGCTGTAACAGGTTGAGAGGAATGACTGCGCAGCAAGATTGCGAATTTAGTGTGCCATACTGACATAGAACAGACATGTATGTGAGGTATTAGCTATGCACATGTCAGTATGAGTAGGTGTGTGTGTCAACCTCATGAAAACAGACATGGGATGCAAAATATCATATAAAACAGCTGTACATGTTGTACACGTGTGTAATCTTACTGCGCACCCAAAAGAGTGATATTTCTACAGCTACTGGTTGTTGCATTGCCCTGACACAGCCATGGTTAGTACAGTAATTATGATTATCATAACTAATTTGGAGAGGTGTCCAGCTGTGTTATGACTTTGTGGACATGCCCACTACAAACAACTGATTGAACACATAACATGGCTGTATGGACTCAGCAATACCTTTCTTGTCATACCTGCCTCCACCAACATAGAGTAATCCCCTTTGCTGGACAGCAACATTACACAAACCACAGACTTGGTCCCTATAGTGGTTGTACAGGGCAAAGTTGGGGCAGGAACCAACCTGGCATCAAGTCAGCCATTGTCTGAACAAGCATATAAGGTCACAGGTGGATTACTGAAAGGCGAACTATGAGTACAAATTGGAGACATCCACCAGGGACAATCACAAGGCCATTTTCCCATATGTCTGCAATCTCAGAGGCAACATACCAACCCAACCTGTAATGGTGGCCAATCAGATCACATACACACACAACATAGCTACAGGCAACCTGATGCAGATAGGGTTAGGGCAAACATCCCCCTGGCTCAGCATCACCATAGGTGGATATGTACTGCCCCCACACCCCTCCCCTCATCACCAGTGAGCAGGTACATATTGCCTGCTGAAAGGCAACAAATGTAAATATCCATGGGACATGATAACATTCCTGCCCGCATCCTAGATGAACTCGGGCATGTGCTCCCAGCTGCATTACACACTGTAGTTACACCATGCCACAGCACCATCCACACACTATCCGCATGGAAGATGGCTAATGTCATCCATTTACACAGACCTGAATGAGGAATGACGGATTATGCTAACAACTTGCCCTCACTGCTGGCAGTATGACTTATCAGGACCAGGAGTGCAATGCAAGCTGATACTGTGCTGTGGTTGTGAGTGGTGGCTACTGGTATGGTTGTGAATGTTGGCTACTAGTATTCAAGGTACATGTGCAGGTACTGGACATACTGTTGCCAAATGTATGGGGTCCTGAGATGTGTTTCCCTGTTAGTGTCTACCAGGTGCAATGTCACATCACTGGTGGGAGACCTTTTCACCAGCGGAATGCAGTCTGATAATGGAAGCCATAACACACAGTACTGTTGGGCCGAAGATGGAAACATCTGTTGGAGAGGACCACCCTGTGGGATGACCCTGTCCACAAGGTAAATTAGATGGGCCTGCACACACATACATATGAGCAGGTGCGGCATGATGCCACCAACCTCATACACCATGCCTAGCAAAGGGCTGCTTCCATGGCCAGGGACCTCACAACCACAGGTGGGAGCCAAGCCATGCAGCCCCCACTGACACCAAATGAGGAGCTCCTTGCCAAGCTTGGGCCACCCATCACAGAACAACAGCAGGGTACAAAGCCCCACTTGCTGGAGGTGGGTGGCGCACACAATGGTCAAGGGGCATGCAGGTAAGGTCACAATGGGGATTAGTAGACTACTGTATGAGACATACTTGTATCTGTACAGTATCTAAATGCATGTGCCAGGTCAAATTGTAGTTGTGGATGGGGATTTCTAATGCACAGAAGTGCAAATCTATGGTGAAGGACAGCTAAATGTGTAGTATTGTGTTTTGTACAGTACATGTGCAGACGTGGTGCATCCATCCTTTTACAAGGACACATGTGAGTCTGCTGACAATACCTCTGTCCCACAACCACATAGGTCAGTCTGGTCTGCATATGGGACAGTAGCCTGAAGGTGGTGGGTATGGATCTGTTCAGTTGTGCTTTGGCAATACCCCAGGCATATGGAGGGCATGCACGTTACCATGCACACAAGTATGACTAATAGCCATATTGCTTTTTGTGCATGTTCACTTGTGCTGGGGTTAATTGTATTGCATCACAGTGGTCACCACAGGGGCCTATCTGAAGAGATAGTAACACTCCTGTAGCATTCCTCACAACCTGTCAGTGCAAGACGTCTGGACAGACACCAACAAAATGTGTTGGGCAAACTGACTAAGGTAGGGACACGTGTGAAACATTACTGCTATACAGTGGATATAAAATATATACACCTGTTAAGATGCCATTTGTTTCTGATATATACTGATTGAGACTGCAATATGTCAGTCCACACCATTCCCAACCTTTAATGAGACCCATGACATGAACAGTTCACTTGTAAAGCCAAGCATCTGGACTCCTGTATTGCACCTACAAGCCTGGACAAGTGTGAGGGTAGCAGACTTTGTATCAGTATGCTGTTTCAGTCAGGTATGATACCTGATGCTGCCATATGTGTCAGTAAACTCACTGTGGCCTATTTCGCAACTGTATCACATACATGGGCATTGTTAAGGCAGACAGAGCACTAATAGGTTCCAAACATCTGGATGTTCCAGATACATCTGTACAGAGGACTGGTATGGCCTGTACAGTGGTTTGACATGCTGCATGTGCGGTAGATCCCATTACCACACTATATAAAGTAATGGCATTAGGAGTGCGTCACCCGCCATGTATGGTACACACATCAAAATGGTATCAGCCACACAAACTATGATACACATACACACACACACACACACACACACACACACACACACACACACACACACTTGCCAGTATTGGGATGAGAACTCCTGCCAACTAGTTATTTCTACTATAGAATTCTGCAGTTATCAGACGCACCACAGAGCTTATACAATTTCACCTACTCCAGAGATACTTCTAAGGTGAATGACATCAACAGGACTTCTAAATTGGAGTGAGGGGAAGTGTAAAGGGTGGTACACAAGTTAGAAATGGTATAACCCACACAATACATGATTCTCTCTGTCACACACACACGCACAGTTGCCAGTATTGGGGATGAATACTCTTGCCTATCTAGTTATGTCTACTATAGTGTTACGCAGTTACTGCACAAGCTACAAAGCGTACTGGACTTACAACTGGCCAAATGTGCTGAGAACTGCATAGCTGAGCTAAAGTATTACAGGTGGCAGGCAGTCTGCCTTCAGTTTCTACCGTACATCTTGCTAGTTCTTTCTGTCTTGCACTTCAGATAGCATTATAGTTTTACATTTCAACAGGTTATTGTTTCAATAAGTGTATCATACCTGGGAGTATCAGCAGTACTCATTCATCATGGAATTAGCCCCAGTACTTACTACTTATGACCACCCCTCCTGGCATGATTGAAGTGCGGTTTTTTGTGCTTTCACCCATTAACGTGGTGCACTGGTCCAGTCTGAGGCATTGTTGCAACTGCCTCATGTACACAGACAGCCCTCTCCTCTAAACTCCAAATACTCAGACCAGTGAGAGGTATTCCTATATCATCAAATGTGGAAATATGCACTCTCCAGCAAAGACTGGAATAGCTGGTAAAGAGGATGAGATCAACACCTGCACCACACCATGTGGACTACATAACTCGCTACAACACCCATTATGACAGCCCTGACATACACTGAAAGTCCACACACCCACCTTCACAGAGACACTCAATGGACATTTACACAAACAGCACAGACCAGCAAGACAGACACCCACTCAGGCACCACGACATAGCACATGCCAAAGGACACATATGTCTCCTACACAGTGTGCCCCTCAACCTAAGCTTCTAAGGCTGTGACCACCTTGCACAATACAGTGATCATGGGTGACTCAGTACTGCGGCACACAGATATCCCACTCACTATGTTGATTATGGAGGAGGTAACAGCCAATGGTCTATCACGTGCCAGCATCCAACACATGACACACCCAGTCAGGCCACTCCACAACAGCTAAAAGTATCACTCTGTCATCATCCATGTGGGTGTGAATGACCTGAGACATACCTCCCTGGGCTACATGACAAGAGACATGGTTGAACACTCGGATTATGTGGTCCAAGCAGGTGTGACGGTGGCCCTGAGCAGTATACTGCGGTCACCCAGAATGATGCTGCAGTACTATTAACAGATAATTGACTGCAGCATTGGCTTACATGTTGTGTGTCATTCTCAGAGGATCCAGTGTCTCTCTGCTTTGGATAATATGCTTGATAGACCTCAATGCCTTGCCAGAGATGTCTTAAATCTGTCGGCCCAGGGTTTCCAGGTACAGGGTAAGTGTCTTGCCAATGCACATTTTTCAACACCATGGCATCTATGAAGGTCCAGCCCAAGACCAACATAGTAGGAGACTTCAACTACCCCTCCATCACCTGGGGAAAGTAGTCAAGCACCAATACACTGGCCCAACGCTTCATGGAATTCATCAGTTCCAATGGCCTGGACCACCTCATACTGACCTCCAGTAGAGGATGCAACAACCTTGACCTGTATTGATTACTTACATATGGGACTGTTGCTCGACTACAGTTGTCAGTCCCTACCTGGTCAAATACAAGCATGATGTAATCAACATAGAGCTCAACATCTCCCCGGCAACCCCCACAGAGGTAAGCACCTTGCAAAACCTCTCCACTGCTGACATTGCAGTCATAAAAACAGGGGTGGATGACTTCACTGCACCCATTCCCATGGGAAATAGCTGCATGACTGTCGCATCATAGACATATGCACTGCACAAACATGTACATGGATGCTTGGTACTAGCCATAGCCAACAGAACACAGGCACTCTCCTCCAAACACTGGAAGTTATTGTGATGGTCCCCTGCCATTACTAAATGTACAACAGGAGGAGGACACTGCTGCAGAAAATGGTGGTTTCCCAAGTCTGGTGAACACCCTTATTAGCCTCAAATATAACTTGGGATCCCTCATGGAATCACCTACAGGCAGCTATAAAGGCAGATTTGCAGCAGACACTGACAGTCACAAAAGCCTTTGATAGTTATAGCAACAGCCTCCACAGCAATAACCACAAGTGGTGTGTGTTACTGCACAGTGCTGATCCCTATCCTGACACAACAGATATTGGCCACAGTCTTGCCAGCACAGCCAATGCCAGCTTTACTCCTCTCTCCCCCCCAGGGAACAATCACAATGGCAGATGAATGCCAGGCACCAAGCATTACTGCAGGCAAGGTTAGACCTGCATTGTCCACAGGCAAGGATACAGCTTCCATGGGACCCCAACATATCCTTGGCTGTGTTCTACATTATATACAAGGAGACCTGGCACCACATCTGTGCGCCCTGGTCAGTCACAGCCTCACCTCAGACTTTGTCCTTCCAAACTGGCACACTGCTACAGTCATCCCTCTCCATAAAGGGGTAGCATCTACAGACCCTGGAGATTATTGGGCCCTTAGACAAGTCTACTGTGTATGGGTATGAGTGCATAATTAGGGACCTGATTGATCAAGATACGGGTGATCTCCTAACACTGGACCCCACGCAGTTTGGCTTTGTGAATGGCAGATCATACCTGCTCAACCTGGTTGACATCTTTGAGTGCATCACCAGGGCTGTGTATGACAGTAAGGCACTGTTGTATACAGCCTACCTCAATCTGGCCAAGGCTTTTGATACCATTCATCATTCAGGGATTATTGATAAACCCAACAAACTAGGCATTAACCTCTATATCAGTTGGTGGTTTGCAAATTGGTTCACAGAACACACAGTGTGACAGTGGCAAACTCCAAGTCAGACTGGCAAGCAGTCATGAGTGGGGTCCCACAGGGATCAGTACTGGATAGTGTCCTGTCCAACATCTACTTCTCAGGAGTCCAGCCTAACACTGAGGAACTCTGGCTGACCAAACTCACAGAGGACTGCAAGCTGGGAGCTGTCATGAACTCCACAAGTGATCCAGACATCCTACAGAAAGGCCTCACTGAGACCAATGAGTGGTGTGGAAACCATAGCCAGAAGCTTAACACCACAAAATGCATCATCATCCCCTTTGGTAAAATACTCATTTCCCAGTAAGTTCCACATCAGTGGGAGCCCAATGAACACTGTAGGCATTATAAGGGATCTGGGGACACAGGTTGGCAGCAACTTCTCCTTCAAGCACTACATTGCCTATTTGGTCAGGAAGTCCTTCTGTATGGCACATTGCATTACCAAGGGCACCACATCACCAGTGTAGTCAGGAAGTCCTTCTATATGGCACATTGCATTACCAAGGGCACCACATTGTCAATGTGGTCAGGAAGTCCTTCTATATGGCACATTGCATTACCAAGGACACCACATTGCCAATGTGGTCGGGAAGTCCTTCTATATGGCACATTGCATTACCAAGGGCACCACATTGCCAGTGTGGTCAGGAAGTCCTTCTATCAAGGGCACCACATTGTCAGTGTGGTCAGGAAGTCCTTCTATATGACACATTGCATTACCAAGGGTTTTGCAACCAGGAAGACAGAGGTAATGATCTCTGTCTACTATTCCCTCATAAGACCACTCCCAAAGTATTACGGCCCATTTGCCATGTATGTCACTAGACACCTGCTACACCTGGAGAAGCCACAGAAGCACCTCACAAAGGGGTTCCTAGGCATTAAATACGCATCCTACACAGACAGACTCAGCAGACACAAGCTATTCTCCATGTCATTATCACCTAGTTAGCAATCTGTGCTTGACTTACAAAGCCATGTCTGACCCAGCTGGTTTAGAAGTGCTACATATAAATCCATCCACACCACACACTGTAGAGATCTCTACCTCAGTACCACAATCACCGCAACTTGCTGGAGGGACAGGTCCATCACCAAGAGACTGTACATGCCCTGGAATACACTTCCCATGCATGTCATGCAGAGCACCTAGCTGACCCTGTTCCAGGGAAATCTTGATGAGTGGATGGGTAATAGTTCAACCCAAGGATCACTGCAGTGGCTATACTTGATACAGGCACTGGGACGTAACATCGGGTGGCACAATGGCAGGGCCCTTCTATGTGCTAAGCTTGTTAAGGCTCTGGGCCATTACCTACTACACACTTGTGAACCTATAAAGAGAATTACATCAGCAGGACTGATATAGTAGGGCAGTGGGTATTAAACTTATCAAAATCCTTTGTCCTACAAACAGACGCACATACACACACACACACTTGCCATATGTGACAGTAGAACCCTTACCTAACTAGTGATTTGTACCATAGTGTTACATAGTTACTGCACATGCTACAGAGCTTACTGGGCTGAGAAGTTGGCCAGTAAGACTGATAAAGTAGGGCAGTGGTTGGGAACATGTCAAAATACTTCTACTTACAAACATACATACCCACACACACATTTGCCGGATACAAGAGTAGAACCCCTGCCAAACTAATCATTTGTACTATTGTGTTAAGCATTTATCACATGCACTACTGAGCTTACAGGGGTGACAGCTGGCCAAGGTTGCTGCTAAGGGACTGACATCATCTGGACTGTTAAGGTGGGGCACCTGAAGTTTTGTTGGTGGGAATGGCATAAAACTGTTTCACCTATAAACAAACACACAACTCCCTCAGTCTTGCACACACAACTGTCTCACTCACTCACACACACACACACACACACACACACACACACACACACACACTTCTACATTTGCCAGGACTGAGATTAGAACTCCTACCTAACTAGTTATTTGTACTATCGTGTTATGCAGTTATTGCACATGCCACAGAGCTTATGGGGTTGAAGCCTGACAGAAGGCACTTCTAAGATTACTGATATCTGCAGGACTGCTAAAGTAGGGAAAGGGGAGAAGTACTTGGTTTGAATGGACCCAAAAGCTTTTAATTGTGAAAACACACACAGACACACACACACACTCACACACACACACACACACACACACACACACACACGCACACACTCACACTTTTACATTTACCAGGACTGAGATTAGAACTCCTACCTAACTAGTTATGTGTACTATCATGTTATGCAGTTATCGCATGCTCCACAGAGTTTATGGGGCTGAGGGCTGATGGAAGGCACTTCTAAGATGACTGACATCTGCAGGACTGCTAAAGTAGGGAAAGGGGAAGCGTACTGGGTTTGAATGGACCCAAAAGCTTTTAGTTGTGAATGAACACACACACACTTTTACATTTGCTAGGACTGAAATTAGAACTCCTACCTAACTTATTTGTACTATAGTATTATAGGTTCATAGGTAGGTACTAGGCTATCGGCCCAAGGGCCTACGTAAGCCTAGCCAATAAACTGCCTCTGCAAGGCTGGAACCCAGGACCCTGCTCACCACGGCCAATGTGATTTACAACTAAGCCATGGCAGATTATGCAGTTATCGCACACGCCACAGAGCTTATGGGGCTGGGCCTACCAAAAGTGACTTCTATGGTGACAGACATCTTCAGGACTGCTAAGGTGGGGCAGTGGAAAGTGCACTGGGTGGGGAAGGCCTGTTCATTCCTAGATCCTACTGACATTTCTCCAAATATATGAGCATGCCCAGTGTTTCCTTCTAAAGTACATGTGGGATTCCATTCCAGGGATTGTTGTACTCCAGTCCGGTTTGTCGTGTGCTATGGCCATACCTCTCAACCTGTTGGTGCAGAATATCTGGCGGTAGCCTATCAAAATGTGGGGACTGTGGGCCATACAATGATTCTGACAATATCTCTCAATAATGTATGGGTTGCAGGGGTTACAGGGCTGGCTTTAGCAGACATCTGTCATATATGCCATTTGACACTGTCATGTACTGTTTCAGTACCTGGTGACATGCCTCCTCAGATCATCACAGTGATTTACCAGAGGAATACAGGATGGATTATGCACACACAAGGTTTATGGGCCAAATGCTATGCATTCTTGCACTATCCAGCCTGTTGAGATGAGTGCCTACAAGCAGTTGACTTCTGCTGCTGTGGAAATGGTCCAGCACCTTGGTGATATATTACAATGGTGGAATCTCTGTGCATTTATGTTCCGCCCTGGTCTGATTTTCAGTCCACAGTTGTGTAATATAAGTCAGGCAGGATCAGGGTGACAGGCAGACTCCAGATAGAGTTATAGGGGATAGGATATGTGGGGGGTCTGTGTCCTGGGCAGATATGTTTGCCTATACCTACCAGTACTTTGCACTGGGCTCTCCTCAATGGTTAACTGCACTTGGAGGGTCTTGTGTGTGTCAGACTGTTTGACCAGCCTGTTGATGTGTGTTTCTCACACTTATATGTATGGCCCACCTCATTTTGCTAGAATGGCCACATATTGAGGTCAGGATGTTGCATACGCCTTTTACACGTAATGGTAAGATTTGTACCTGTAATCAGACTACGCCTTTTATACGTAATGGTAAGATTTATACCTGTAATCAGACTACGCCTTTTACACATAATAGTAAGAATTATACCTGTAATCAGACTATGCCTTTTACACGTAATGGAAAGATTTATACCTGTAATCAGACTACGCCTTTTACACGTAATGGTAAGATTTATACCTGTAATCAGACTGTGCCTTTTACACGTAATGGTAAGATTTATACCTGTAATCATACTACGCCTTTTACACATAATAGTAAGATTTATACCTGTAATCAGACTGTGCCTTTTACACATAATGGTAAGATTTATACCTGTAATCAGACTACACCTTTTACACGTAATAGTAAGATTTATACCTGTAATCAGACTATGCCTTTTACACATAATAGTAAGATTTATACCTGTAATCAGACTATGCCTTTTACACGTAATGGTAAGATTTATACCTGTAATCAGACTACGCCTTTTATACGTAATAATAAGATTTATATTGTAATCCGACTACGCCTTTTACACGTAATGGTAAAATTTATACCTGTAATCAGACTATAGCTTTTACACATAATAGTAAGAATTATACCTGTAATCAGACTACGCCTTTTACACGTAATGGTAAGATTTATACCAGTAATCAATCAGACTACGCCTTTTACACGTAATGGTAAGATTTGTACCTGTAATCAGACTACACCTTTTACACGTAATAGTAAGATTTATACCTGTAATCAGACTATAGCTTTTACACATAATAGTAAGAGTTATACCTGTAATCAGACTACGCCTTTTACACGTAATGGTAAGATTTATACCAGTAATCAGACTACACCTTTTACAAATAATAGTAAGATTCATACCATAATCAGACTACGCCTTTTACACGTAATGGTAAGATTTATACATTTAACCAGACTACGCTTTTTACACATAATAGTACGATTTATACTGTAGTCAGACTACACCTTTTACACGTAATGTTAAGATTTATACCTGTAATAATACTACGCCTTTTATACGTAATAGTAAGATTTATATTGTAATCCAACTACGCCTTTTACACGTAATGGTAAAATTTATACCTGTAATCAGACTATAGCTTTTACACATAATAGTAAGAATTATACCTGTAATCAGACTACGCCTTTTACACGTAATGGTAAGATTTATACCTGTAATCAGACTACGCCTTTTACACGTAATAGTAAGATTTATACCTGTAATCAGACTACGCCTTTTACACGTAATGGTAAGATTTATACCTGTAATCAGACTACGCCTTTTACACGTAATGGTAAGATTTATACCTGTAATCAGACTTCACCTTTTACACGTAATGGTAAGATTTATACCTGTAATCAGACTTCATCTTTTACACGTAATGGTAAGATTTATACCTGTAATCAGACTTCACCTTTTACATGTAATGGTAAGATTTTTACCTGTAATCAGACTACGCCTTTTACACGTAATGGTAAGATTTATACCTGTAATTAGACTACGCCTTTTACACGTAATGGTAAGATTTATACCTGTAATCAGACTTCATCTTTTACACGTAATGGTAAGATTTATACCTGTAATCAGACTACGCCTTCTCTTCCTAACACTCTTGAGTAGCACCAAAGGATGTATCCTACTCTTTCATCTTCCTTTAAATGTATGTTTAGTTCACAGCTTAGTTCTAAACTACTCTTTCACTGTTAGCTTTTTTTCACAGGTGTTAGCTTTTGGTAACAGGAAAGACTATTTCCAATCTCTCTGACTTTTAACATTCTTAACCTTAGATGGTAGCTGAGGCTAGAACCCTCCTTTTTTCACCCCCACACACACACACTTTTTAAGCTTCGTAGCTTTTGGTAGCAGCACATTTATAAACTTGTGAGCATTATACAGCAGCTGAAGTGTCCCCTTCTCTTTCTCATATACCTTTTTGATCTCCCATTTTACCTTCATTACCTTAGCAGGCAGCTGACGTTCTTCCTTTTATTTGTAGTCTATTAACCATTCTAGCCTTGGGGTGTGACAGCAGGTGTGTGCTTCTTACTGCCTCTTGCACCTTTATATACTTAAGTAGCAGCTAACAGTTTCTCATGTCTGTCTCCCTCTTTAATGTTCATAACCTCAAGTGTTGGCTTTTGGTTTAGCCTCATCATGTATGAATAGTAACCGTCATCACATCAACTCACTTCACTCGCATCATGTATGAATAGTAACTGTCATCACATCAACTCACTTCACTCGCATCATGTATGAATAGTAACCGTCATCACATCAACTCACTTCACTCACATCATGTATGAATAGTAACTGTCATCACATCAAGTCACTCCTGGTACTAGCTAAAGTCCAACAAAACATATTCACTTACTCTGGATTTACCTTCTTAAGAGCTAAAAATGATCTCCCTTTCATAACTGCTAGAAGACAAGTCCGTCTCAGTAGCTTGTTATTATTACTGACTTGCTACAAGTCTGCCTGTTCTTTTTGTTCCAACCACTGGTTGTTAAACTTCCCCTTGAATACAGACATACCATATCACTGTTTGATGGCCTATTCTCTTTTTTGCTTACTACCCGTTGCACCCATCCTTGGAATTGCTAACAATATTTTCTAAAACTACATTCCGTTCACAGAAGCAATTGCTTTTCCAAACTTTATTAGTTCTGAAAACATCATAAAATTGTTACTCCTCCAAATGACACCTTGTAAAATGATACATTTTAGTAATTAAACTTCTGAGAGGTGGAGATGTAAAACAAAATTCTGGTCTGCCCTCACATGTCATCTCCCTGCATATAACTGAACAAACATTTAAGTTCAAACTAGGTGTTGGTAATAAGTGAGTACAACTAGTAGGTTAGGTATTGAAAAGTTTGACATCATGATCATAACTGAGACATGGCTTCAGGAATCCACCAGATACCAGAGTAGGTGGTGGCACATTATAACTGAAAAAAAAAATAGGCAGCCAATACCATGTCACCAGGGCTGATCCTTGTTCTGCTGATGCTCCAAGCTGTCTGGCGGCTCATATGCAGCTAAGTAACCATACCAGCTTACACATGGGTGTAGCCTGTGTACCACCACAATTTAGCTAGTGTAGCGTTAACGCAGCAGGCACATAGGTGTACCCTGTGCACCACCACGATTTACCTAGTGTGGCATTAATTCAGCAGGTTATACACCAAATGCACCCATGCAGCCCCCAAAACAATAACATTGTTCACCTACACAGATTCCCCCAAAACAATACCATCATTCACCTGCACAGAGCCCCCTTCAACAGTATCATCATTCTGGGTGTTTTCAACCTGAATGTAACTGATACAAACAGCCATCACCTACACAGAGCCCCAAAAACAATACCATCGTTCTGGGTGCTTTCATCCTGAATGTAACTGGTACAAACAGCCATCACCTACACAGAGCCCCCAAAACAATACCATCGTTCTGGGTGCTTTCATCCTGAATGTAACTGCTACACAGAACCCCCAAAACAATACCATCATTCTGGGTGCTTTCATCCTGAATGTAACTGCTACACAGAGTCCCCAAAACAATACCATCGTTCTGGATGTTTTCAGCCTGAATGCAACTGGTATAAACAGCCGTAACCTAGACATGCTTTCTTTATACACCTGTGCTTTCACAGTCAGTAAACCAGTCCGCTAGACCTAATAAACTAGGTGATGAGGATTCTGTTCTTGATCTGATACTTATCACCTTAGCTAACAGATGTACAGGTTTATCAGTACAGCCAAACAGTCTGTATGACCACTGTCCTATACTGTCCAACTGGATATTTAAAGCTAAAACCGTACTGTTCCACTATCTCACTGTTTAATCTTATCCAGTCTATTAAATTAAAGTATTAGCTCATATGTAGGAGAATACAATTGGACCCCACTCTTTAATGAGAACACTATCGAAACCACCTGCTGTTACTTCAGCAACCATCTGTAATACTTCCAGCTACACAAAGAAGACTTAAAATGTCAGAGATGCACTTTACTCACTACCAAAGTAACGCTTTTAATAGATAAATAGCTAAACCATGGGCAGCCTGGAAAACTAGTTTCCATGACAAGTCTCTATACCAGACTAATTTGCACTTAAAACAAATAAATCGGCCATATCCTCCTCCTTTAGAGAAAAAAAGCAAAAGTGTTCATGTCCAGGACTTTGTCTGGGAAGCCATAAAGGATTTAACAGGATATATTATTTGCTTTAACAAGTCTAACTCTTTGTCCAAAACCATCTCTACTGGTGATTTCTAGGACTTCCTTCACACAAAAGGGTCCTTTTCCACTGGCATGTTTATCAGCTGATTTACCTCATCTCCTGAAAAACCCTACAGATCCCTCAGGTACCTGTACGACCTTTCTGTACTGACACCATTCCACAAATTGCACCTCAACTAGATTTACAAACAGCATTTCAGTTTAGAGAAATTCATCCCCCTATCGATTTAAAAACAAAGCACAAAAAAAACCTCAGAAAGCTAGATTAAATGTTAGGGTTGAGATGTACAAAACTACACCCAGCCTTTCTAAGGCTGGCCCTCCCTTCTTATTTATAAATCATTAACTTATACTTTCAGCCTGTCACTCACAGCAAATGCTCCTTTGAGCATGTTTGTGTAGTGCCACTGCCTAATGCCCTGACTCAAAAAACTCGCAACACTTTAGACTAATTTCATTCCTGTCCACTCACTAACATTTTTGAAAACTAATTTACAAACAACTTGGTGAACATATTAACAGCTGTGTGGACTTCTGACCAATACTCAGGTTCAAATCTAGCCTCAGTACACTGACTAAAATCCATAAGTAAGTAAATAAATACATTAGTCTGCAGTACTGCGTAGAGAATATACTAGCTGTAGTACCCATTGGTATGTTTCAGTCTTCGGTAATCTAACCTAACCCTTGATCTCACAAAGGAAGTCACAACAATGTATGCAGATGATGTATTTCTCATTATGCAGTGATTGTCCATTAATATTCAAAAATTAGCACACTGATTGGTCAGCCCAACCAGCAGGCCTGTTGTAAATCTGAGAATATACCAGCAGAAAAGGTCCGATCGCCCGGACTTTTTCCCATTAGTATATCTTGTAATTTTTTTACTTTTTTTTGAATAAAAATAGAAAACAGAAGATTTGAAGCAAACAAGGGAGACGCCACAGACAAAAATAAAGGGATAATCAGGTACATTCTGCAAAACTTAAACTTACCTGATTATCCTTTTATTTTGTCTGTCCTGACTCTCCCGAATGTAAAACGTCTCCCAGTTTATTTTTTATATTCAGTAAAAAAAAGCAGCAGCAGCGGAGACTTTTTCTCCATTGCTACCTCTGCAGCACTGATGTACTGCGTAAGCGGGAACACAAGTCCCATACGCATGTGCAGTACATCAGAAAAAGCCCCAGGATACCAGAAAAATGCAGAAGGGCAGCACAGACGCATTATACAAAGACATTATTTAGGAAAAGTTTGTTTCTTAAATGTCATTGTATAATAGCAACAACCGACTCCGTGGTTGTGGTATATTGAAATTTACCTACGGTTGGCTTTATTTAATCACTTGGGCTTCACCCTTGTGATTAAACCACACCAACCGTGGGTAAATCTTCAATATGCCACATCAACGTTGTCGGTTATTGCTTAATTATTGACAAAACAACAGTTAAAATAAACTCCATGCAGATTTTAACTCTTTTTGGAGCTTGGTAACCCAAAATAAACTTAGACTTAGTTCTAGTGAGACTAGAGTTGCAATCTTTATAACACCACATAAACTAACCCATTTCATATTTGGGAATGTAATTAACCAGTCTTGCAAGCACAAATATTTAAGTCTTGTTTTGGACCAAGCCCTTTCATTCAAATAGCACACAGAGAGAGAATTGTTAAGATACCTCATCAGGCAAACTTTTCTGCTGCAGAGTGAGTTTCCAGTTTGCTTTGCTGTCTCCCAAAGTACACAAGGCAGTAGCAGAAAATATATTAGTACCAAAATTAGAATATGCTCCTGCCTGCTTTCTCTTTATATTCCTTTGTAAACACTAACGTGCTTTAAACCACTGTAAGCCAAATGTGCCATTTTATTTTTTTAGATGAGCCCAGAACCAATCACTGCCTACATTTTAGAACACAGACTAGCTCCCTGTTAAGGGTAGAGCATCATAACTTGTTACTTTTCTTTTCAAATTAATGAATTATTTAATTCATCAGCATACATGGTCTCCTTTAGACCCGCGGTGGTGGTGCTGCGGTAGCGCTGTTGCCTCACAGTAAGACACTGTCCGGTTCGATTCTCAGCTAGAGTGTCTTCTGCGTGAAGACATGCGTGAATGGGCGTACCTTCGTTGAAGGTTGTGCGTCAGGGCTGGTAACTCGGCACGTAAAAATCAACTACCAATCATTAGCGGACCAGAGTTCCGTTGTGGCGACCCCTAACCGGGAAAAGCCGAAAGACCCAACAACAACATGGTCTCCTTTAGCTTCAGTTTTCCACAATGATCACTGCGTATGGTCTTACAGCTAATAATAACAATGCGATAAAGGACACATTTCAACACAACTGTTGGAGAAAAGGCTTTCTCTAACATTGATCCAGCCTGCTAGAGCAGTTTTCCTGCAAGAGTTAGACAACATCTTTCATCTAGCATCTTTCAAATTAAACTCAAAGATTTTCTTTTCAAAGATTGTGACTGCAACTATTTTAGAGTTGCTGGATATGTGTACGTGTTAACATGCTTTATGCACATTGGATGTAAGCTCTTTCTTACAAATGTGGAAAAATAACAAACCAAGTCTTTGTAGACCGATAACATTATTAATCGCAATGAGGTCACTGCATATGGTATGCTGCTATTACATGTAGTGTGCTGTCATGTTT
Organism: Protopterus annectens; assembly: GCF_019279795.1. NCBI lineage: Eukaryota > Metazoa > Chordata > Ceratodontiformes > Protopteridae > Protopterus > Protopterus annectens. The sequence goes on from NC_056732.1 coordinate 60,250,331, forward strand.
TTGTTTTCTTGTTAGTACTGTGTTTCATGTTGTTTTGTTATTATTATTATTATTATTATTATTATAGTTATAGTAATTATTTATTCAGTGTGGTTTCACCTCACTACTCCTGAAAGAACCCGGATCATGAATGAAAGGGGCCTTGTGGGGGCAGTCTTTTACCTGGTTAGCGAATATTTAAAAATACATAAAATTAAAATTTGTATGTAATACATAAATTAAAATAGTTGTCTCATTCAAATTAAATGGATACATTAGTTAGACAAAAACAGTAAAACAGAATCTGCTTTAGCTGAAATAGAAAATAAAAATACCTAGTAACTATATAAACAGCCAAAAAACTGTCCCCTGCTCTTCACCTGTACCTTACGTAAATTCATCTACATACACACACCTATTGTGAAAAGTTAAGATCCTTCTCATCCTGTCTGTCTGATCTGACTGATGGGTGCCAAACGGTAAGCATTTGAAATATCGGGACCCAATTCAATAAGTCCCGAAATACAATGACTGAATAGCCGAAAAAACTGGCTTCCATATACCAAGTCAAAGATGGCATCTCTTGGAATATTCTCTTCCCTGTGGTATAGCGATGTCAGAGTTGCTATATATAAGTTTGAGTGCGGAGGCCTGCTTTCTTGTAAAAACAAGTTTCCCTTGCAAAAAAAATTGCAGGAGAAGAGCAATGCTCAGTATTCACTCTTCTCCTGCAGTTTTACTCTTGTTTTGGTATGTCGATGTTCAGCATTAGGAGAGCTGACATCAGTAGGGACCAGCACAAAGCTGCTTGTCGGATCTGATCTGGCCCTGCTGGTGTTCCAAGCCTCAAGCTCCTTGAAGGTCTTTCCCTCCCGTAATACTACTGGATACTGACTTTCCTCAGATCTAATTTACAGCCATCGCATTTAGATGGATTGGAGGTTGCAGTGAAGTCCTCCATTTTCTAATAATGTTTTTCACTGTGATTTCTTGGCGGTCTCTACATTCTGGGAGATGGTTAGCTTCTTTTGGGTTATAAGTATTGCTTAGTTGACTCTTTCTCTGTGTCTTTTGAGATATTTTATTTCTTGTGTTTTAATTCACATTGTCAGGCAGTAAGGTAAATGACCTTCCTTTAATAAAAAAAAAAAAAAAAATTAGAATTTTAGTGGTTTGGCTAATGTTTTAAGTTGTGTGCATCTCTGTACTTTTTGCAGTAGAAAACTTCTCTGTAACTACCTTAAATGTACTGTTAGGTGAATGTAACAGTATCGCTTCATATTTTGGAATTACCACCTATTTCTGATAATTTGGTATAAATAAATTTGTTGTGTGTGTGTATATAGACAGATGGATACTAACTTTTTCCAGCAGTGGATAAGGACATGCCTATAAAGAGCTTCTGTAAATGTGGCCACAAAAATCCCACCTCAACACACCCACAACGTCTGCATGAGGCAAGATCATTTGTTGCCAGACTCTTGTGTTTGTACGGTCTTCGGGCCTAGGTACCTAGCTGAACAAAGGAACAAGCTAATTTTGAAGGGTCTTCTTCCTCACCCTTCTTCATACAAATCTAAAAAAGCACAAGGAGAGAGTGCAAAAGTAGAGAAAGTCTGACAACACCAAACTTTAATTGGTTCCCAAAGCATCAAGGTTGGATCTGACCTTCTCTGCTGCTGTCACCAAATAGCCTTTTCCAAAGACTATTCCTCCTTCAACTTCATTAATTTTTAAATAGGATAAGTATGTGAGGCCCACTAACAGTAAATATTCATCTGAAAGAGAATTACCTAGATTTGTTTTGAGGCCTCCTTCCATCTCTTCACTTCAGTCTGTCAGGTCTGTCCAAGGCTCCAATGGTGTAGATTGGGAGTGGATGATGAAAGCCTTCTTGAAGGTGCATATTTAAGGGCATCATCCCATCTCCCTCCATTTCTAGTACAGATCATGTTGTTCCTCCTTCTCCCCTATTTTCTTCTTACCCAGTCTGTTTCAGCACCATTAGTTTTGGAGCTGAGACACCACCAAGCTTGTACATTCAGAGCTGACTACTGCTCTCACCGCAGCTGAAAATCTCTCTCATCTGTTTTATTCAGTGTGAACATGTCTGGCATTGACTGAGTCTCTTGACTGAAGGTTGAACATTGGGTCTTCGGTTTTATTCTTGGCACCAACCTAACTAATGCCATTTTTGGTGTCTAAGACTTTACCCTTCAGTGCATCAGCACCTATTGTTTTCTCATTGTCCTCTGTGACTTTTGTGTCAGTGATTCCTTCCCATGTGCTGATTATATCCAGTTTGGTTGGAATGGATGTGGCATTGGGTTGGATCTGTCTGACATCTGTGGACCTGTCTTGGAGAAGATTTCTGCTCCTTTGATAGCAGTTATGTAGACTCCATCAGTGCCATCTCCACAGTGGTTCATAGGTAGGTACTAGGCTATCAACCCAAGGGCCTACGTAAGCGTAGCCAACAAGGCTCCCTGGCTTACGCCACCCAAGAAAGTTAATTTCCTGTGCCCCTATTGAGCAGAGCCACAGAAGTGATCCCCGGGGTGTATTTCCTATTTCCCATCCACTCATCAAGATTTTTCTTGAAGAGTGCTAATGAGGAACTTTGCTTGACATAGATGGGTAGCTTGTTCCAGAGTATAGGAAGTCTCTGGGACAGGAATCTATCCCTCCAGCATGTTCTGTTTATTGTGGTGACAAGGTTTAAGTCCCTAGAGAGTGTAGCTTGGAGGGATTGGGATTTCTTTAGGAGTAGCATGTCCAACAGCTCTGGGTTTAGCATAGCTTTATATTTTAGGCAGAGATCTCCTCTGAGTAGGTGATATGCGACGGAGTAAAGCTGGAGTTTTTTGAGACGGTCAGTGTAGGGCATCTGTTTGAGGCCAGAAATCCTCTTTTTGAGGTACTTCTGTGGCATTTCCTGCTGCTGCAGATGTCTTGTGAGGTACATTCTGTGACACCCATGCCCTGGCCCAGCAATTAAGGAGCCTGAATCCTCACCACTAACATCAGTGAGGTGGGTCTCATATAGGAGGAAAGGATAACAAATACACACAGTAAAGTGCAATTTCCCTTAAGAGCAGACAGAAATTACAGTCAGTCCGGGGCTGGTAGCTCCCTTGTCCTCCAGGTACCCAATAAGACTCACCACTGACAAAGCTATAGGGTCCAGATCTCAGCCTAGTGGGCAAGCTAAAACCTCCAGCACCCTCTCTGTCCAACCAGTGCTTCGTGTCCCTGCCCGAGTAGCTGACACACACACACACACACACACACACACACACACACACACACACACACACACACACAGACATTCCTTGGGAAGGCTGACACAGGTTCTCCAGCTGCGCTCCTTTTCCCCCAGACTTTACGGTAGTACCAGCTGCCACCACCCACTAATATTTATCAGCTACTCAAAGGCCCTTAAAAGGGTGTCCAATTATTACTGCGCAATATTATTATCCAATTGGTAGTATAACAAAACAGTCAAGGCTTGTTAGAGTGACTTGGTACAGGATCACTATATACATGCAGTGTATTCTTAGAGCTTAATTTATCTCTGTACAAAACAGCCAGAGTTAAAAGGGTTTAAAATATTTAATAGTAAATAATTAACAACACAAGACAATACTTTTTACTACACAGTGCTAGTTAAGAGTTCAGAAATCACAGATAAATACTTAAAATAATTCAGTAGTACAGTTTTGACATCACAGAAAAAACACTTAGTCTAATCTTTGTAGTTTCTAGCTATTTCTAATAGAAAACACAAGTCTAAGATAAACTTACATATAGAGCAAGACAGCGCTGGTGTTGGATGGTCAAGACAAAAATGCTTAATATTCTCTAATTCTGTTTTTAAAATCACATTCCTGGTTCACATTACATCATTCTTCACACTTCTCTGGGTTCGCAGGCTAACTGAAACTGCATTTACATTCTACACCTCTGGGCAGAAACCAGAGCAATAAAGGACATTTATGCATGCAAATTTTGGCCATTAACCCTGGCCTTAAACAATAGCAAGAATTCTTTCATCTAGACTGGCCGGAGCCATGTTTACATCAAAGGGTCACAACATGCTTTACTTGGTCAGTAGAATGCACTGTTGTTACATTATTTTCCAGTTCTACAGGTAACACTATTTTTACCATTTAAGACAACAAGCCTGTGGTTTACAATAATATGTACAGATGACAGAATTATCTCTAAAATTCTATCTGGCTAGGCTGGCAGCCTTCAACCATCTTCACACATTCCAAAAGTGGCGTTGTACTCTGTAATGGGTCTAACGAGTGCCGAGTAGAGGGGAACAATGACCTCTTTTTTCCTGGATGAGAACCCTTTTGTGATGTGGTGTGCCACATAGAAGGATTTCCTGACTACTGTGGTGATGTGATTATCAAAGAAGAGACTACTGTCCACCTGGATCCCAAGGTCTCTTATCACACATTTGGCATTAAGTAAACTACTGTTTATGTGGTAGCTCATGGGTACAGAGTTTTTACCAAAGGGGATGACAATGCACTTTTTGGCATTGAGCTTGAGGCCATGCCTCTGACACCAGGCATCTGTCTCAGTGAGGCCCTTCTGTAGGATGTCTACATCATTTGGGGACTTGACTATGGCTCCTAGTTTGCAGTCATCTGCAAACTTCGTTAGCCAGAGGCCTTCTGTGTTAGCCTGTACTTCAGAGAAGTAGATACCAAAAGGGAGAGGTCCTAGGATTGAACCTTGTGGTACTCCACTTGTCACTGGTTTGAAGTCAGATTTGGAGTCTGCAACTTTTACATTGTGGGTTCTGTCAGTGAGCCAGTTGGCAACCTATCTTGAGACATAGGGATTTATACCTAGTCTAGTGAGTAGAATGTCTGGAAGTCACCATTTCAAATGAGCCTTCCAAAACTGGTCATGTAACAGTCTGTTTATCAACTATTTCCTTATGCATCTCAAAGGCACAACAGAGCTGATAACCTCAAACTGCCTGCACAGATTGACCCCCCCCCCACCCGATGTTCCTAGGAAGAGGATGTGTGGAAGGAGTGCTGGGTGCAGGACACTGAAACAGGACCTGAATGGCTGTGGTAGGAGGGGGGACTGTTTGTTGTGCATCTGGCTACTTGGTTGGTGTGGCAGTAGAAGTGGCTGATTTTGCTCTTTGGTGGAAGAGGTGGGAGAGGGATAAGTAGAGTCTCCATGACATGTGGCTGTATGTGTTGATGTGGGTGTTGTTTTGAAAGCGTGCATTAGGGGCTGCTGAGCGTATTTGTCATGTGTACTTCATATAGGAGTTCTTTGGGGCTTAAGGTTACATTTAAGTGCCTCAGAACGGTTTATATTAGCTCTTCAAATGCTTAGGTTGTCGAACGCGGAAACGTCGACACCTAAACATCGAAGTCTAATAAATGCAACAGACCAATTATGCAAATTTTGTCCCTGGGAAAAAATTTGCTTGGCCGTCATCGGGGATTTGCCCTTTTCCCCAATATAGAGCGATCTCAGAGTTGTTGTACTTGGGGGGCACAGCCCCCATGTCAAGGGGTGTGGATGGCAAAGCCCCCCACTTGATTAGGGTTTTAGACTTTTTTGTTGTTGTTGGCCATGCAAAATGTTTCCCTGGGAAAAAATTTGCATAATTGGCCTGTCGCATTTATTAGATTTCAACATTTAGGTGTCAACATTTCGGCGTTTGACAACCTCAGTGTTCGAAGGTGTAATATAAACCCCCTCAGAATATGTAGGTCTGTGTGTTTGGTTCATGCTGTTTGTAATGGGCACATTGTGTGTACTGCTGACACCCTGCTTGATATTGAGTGCTTTTTTGTGAGAGCTTTGCCTCCAGTGGCATTGTGTCAGTACAGCTCTCACATAACTTATCAGTTTAAGAATTAGCTTGTTGTCAATGAAAAGGCAATTTCTACATTACCTCTGGATATCTGTAGCCACCAGGATAATGGGAAAGTCAATATCCATAGTAGCAGGCCCTTTTTAATTGATTGCTGTGAGACTATAAAGTTACGTCAAGAGTATCTGGATCACCTCTGTGGGACAATTCTTGTCACTCTGCAAACTAGTTGCCCTGTATACAACTTGGTATTGATGAAATTTCAAGAGTACTTTTAGTGGGAAAATGGCAGTTCAGGGTGTCTCCATCTCTGTAGGACATTGCCAAATACATGAGAGAAGACTACTGTAGCAGATCTTGATGATTTATGGATGAAGTGTTTAGGGAAATACTCTGAAATTAGGATGTTCATCGTGTTACACTGCTGCAGTCATTACACTTGGGTTATCCTGCCATCAGGCAGTTCCCCAGTCAGCCTGAGTTCCAAAGACTTGGTCCGGCGTCGGTTGCTGTCGCCTCCTCCCTGATGTCAGTGTGACAGAGGTATATAAGATGCAGCTGACGCCATTTTCTTCAGTCTTTCTTGCAAGCAAAAGCAGTTCGCAAGTGCGGTCGGCCGACTCCTGAGATTTTCATTCGAATCCAGAACCAAGTCTTCTACAAAGCTAAGTACAAACTTTTCTTGCCTCAGACCGATGTCAGTAAAGTTAATAACTGTATTTTGGGAAGCAATACTCATATAAGGGATCATTCTTATGTATGTATATGCCTAGGCCCAGACCACAACGTCTGGGAAGCAAATGCTTCATAAGGATTTCCATTCTTATTGTATCCATGCCTAGGCCCAGACCACAGCGTCACTGGTTGTCGGTTTTGTGCTAGGTTTAACAACTATTAAGCGTCGGTTTGATTTTGCCCGACATTATTTTGGCAGAAAATTTAATTATACCATGCCATCAGAACTTCCGACGACCGGAATACATAAAAAGCACAAAGACAAGGATAGGCATCCGAGGCCCAAAACTGACGCTAAGCCTCTTCTAGGCCAGTGGTTTTCAGGATGACCGTTTCTGTAGAACCACAGGCGAGATGGCTGGGCCTTAAGTTATTCAGACTACCGAAACTACCCCTTCAGAGGGATCCGGAGTAGCTGAACAACCCGCAGCTTCAGGGAGTGTTTTCAGACCTACTCAGTTAAGCAGTAAATCTTCTGCTAAGTCTAAACCTACTTTAAAGACTAAGAAACAAATACAGCATTCTCCAGGACAAGCCTCCATGTCTATGAAATAAATGCTCAAAATGGCCGAAGACCTAATCACTCTGATCAGGGGTTCCCATCCCCCTCCTGATAAAAGGCCTAGACAGGATGCAGACTATAACTCATCCGACCAGGTATCCATCTCTTCAGATTCATCCTCAGACCTAGGATACTCCTTACCCCCTTATGAGGATTCTGATGCTGAGGAATCAATTCCATCAGCCTCTCCGCCTGAGGATTACTCTTTGGGGAAACCTTACATACCATGAGGGAGCATTTCCATTGGGAAGGTCAGGATTACTCAGAATCCAAGAAAAGGCTCAGAGACTTCCTTTTATTACCTCAACACAGACCCCTTGCTATTCCGCCAGTGTTAGATATTGTGGATTATGTGTATACTGAATCCAGCTTAAAATCCTGATTCTTTACCTCCAGCCCCAGTTAAGCCTGACAGATACTACAGAGTCCCTGACTCACACAAATTTCTTTATAAAAGCCCTGAAACTATTTCTCAGGGACCCAAAGGGGTTAAGGCCTCATCAGCAAAGAATCCAGTCCCCTCTGACAGAGATTCCAGAGCATTAGACAGATGGGGGAAGAAAGTATATACGTCTGCAACTTTAGCAATGAAGGCCTTAAATTGCCAGTTTCACGTGTTAAAATATCAGCAATTTTTGATGTCTCAGTTGAAACAAAAAATGCTTCCAGATTCAGATCCTCCTAATTTAAAGGAAATGCAGGGTTTATTGCATACAGCTGAACAAGTGGGAAAACACACTTTGCAATGTGGTTTTGATTCTTTAGAGGCTTTCTGTAGAGCAGCTGTTACAGGTTCTGTCATTAGAAGACATGCTTGGTTAAAGAACATACATTACCAGATCATGTTAAAGCAAAACTATTGGATGCACCTTTACAGCAGGATGTGTTATTTGGAGTTAAGGCAGAAGAGGTATTAAAGGAAATGGAGGATAAGGCAAAATATATGCAAACGGTGAAGGGTTTCTTACAGGTTCAGCCTCCTCGATTTAGCAGAAATTGGCCAACAAAGAATTGGTCCTTTCCAGTTTCAGACAGACCTCAAAGGGGCAGATACAGACTTCCAAGAGGCAGAGGTCAACCACAAGGTTCTTACAGGCCTCGACAATGGGGTGTATCAGGCCAGAAAGAAGGGGAAGACTGGCCACAACCTTATAAAAAACAGCCACAATGACTTCCCACTACAGCTGCCAAACAGCTCTCTCTTGGCAGCCCCCTTGGGAGGAAAACTGGCACTTTTCTATCACAATTGGCATATGATCACCAAAGACAAATGGGTTCTCAACATTGTATCTCAAGGTTACAGGTTCCACTTTCACACTCTGCCAAGGTTAAAAGGAATGCCAAACCTGCCACCAAATCAATGGGCAGAGGCTCAAAAACAAATTACAGCACTCATGGACCTGAGAGCTTTTCAAAAGGTACCACCACAGGAGCAAGGACAAGGATTTTACTCAAGACTCTTTCTGGTTCCCAGAAAGGACAAAGCCTGGAGGCCCATTCTGGATCTTTCTTCCCTAAACACTTACCTAGATGTTCCAAAATTCAGAATGTTGACACTACAGCAGCTTCTTCCCATGCTGGGCAAGAAAGCTTGGCACGTAACATTGGACCTCAAGGAGGCATACCTGCATGTCCCTGTCAGACAAAACTGCAGAAGATACCTCAGATTCATGGCTGGTTCAATACACTATCAATTCTCTGCACTGCCCTTTGGCATATCTACTGCGCCCAAGGTCTTCACAAAGTGCCTGGCACCAGTAATTGCATTTTGCAGACCGAAAGGAATTCAGATTTATCCGTACCTGGACGACTGCCTGATTCAAGCAGAGAGCAAGGACATTCTTCTAAAGCATCTGGCATTTGTAAAGCATTTATTAAGTTGCCTAGGGTACACAGTAAATGAAAAGAAATCAAAACTAGTGCCCTCACAAGAGATAATATTCCTGGTGCAGCTTGAAACACTCGGCTGTGTTAGCTTGAATACAACGGCCCATATGGCTTATCTCACACCAGACAAGCAAGGACATCTGACCCAATATTTTCAGTTAATGGCAACAAGAACCCAACTCCCTGCAAGAAAAATTCTGCAGGCCTTGGGTTACTGGGCATCTTGCATACTACTAATTCCATATGCCAGGCTGCATATGAGGAAACTACAGTGGTACCTAAAGAGTGTCTGGTCTCAACACTGTCAAAGTTTGGAAACAGTTATACCACTAATTACTTGCCTGCAACAGGAGTTTCGATGGTGGGCTCAAGCTTGTCACCTCAACAAGGGACAGCCTTTTACTCAACCCACAGCCAGGCAAACACTGACAACAGATGCATCGGATTACGCCTGGGGAGCACACATGGCAGGAAAATGTATTCAGGGCAAATGGCCCGCAGAACAAAGGCATCTTCAAATCAATCAAAAAGAGATGCTAGCTGTACAAAATGCCGTAATAGCCTTCAAGGACATGCTACACCCAGGACAACTACTACTAAAGACAGACAACACCACAGTTATGTGGTACATAAACAAGCAAGGGGGCACTCACTCTTATCCCCTCTGCAGACAAGCCATGACATTGTGGAACACAGCTCTAAACCTTCAAGTTCATCTGCAAGCATAATTCCTGCCAGGAGAGAAAAACACTGGGCGACTTAAGCAGAAACATCATGGATCCCACGAATGGGAATTGGATCCACAAACATTCAGAATGATAGCACAGAAATGGTGGAGCCCGGACATAGATCTGTTTGCATCCCCAATGAACTGCCAGCTACAGAAATTCTGCACAAGGACTTACCATCCACAAGCATGGAAAGTGGATGCCCTCTCATTAAGCTGGAAAAGCCTATAAGTATATGCTTTCCCACCACTACCTCTCCTTCCAAAGGTACTCATCAAAGCCAGGCAGGAAGAGCCAAAAGTGATCCTGATTGCACCAGACTGGCCACGCCAGCACTGGTACCCAGTCTTGAAGAACTTGAGACAAGGACAACCCTGGATTCTGCCTCAAATCCCACATCTGCTGACTCAGCACAACAATCAGATGCTTCACAGCCAGCTAAAGACTTTAAACCTGGGTGCATGGAAGATTTCCTAGTCAAGCAAGCAATGCCTCTCTCAAAAGCTGTTGTGGATGTCATTCTGGAGGCCAGAAGGCCTAGTACCAGGAAAGCCTATTCGGATAAATGGAAGAGATTCTGTGCCTGGAACCAGGCTCACAGCCTTGACCCTCTTGTTCCAAATATTCCTCAGATACTACAATATTTAACCGAGATGCTGGACAAAGGCCTCTCCTTTTCATCCATCAAGATCCACGCCTCTGCCATCTCTGCTCATTACAACACGGATCCACCAATTTTCTCTAATCCTTTGCTAAAACAGTACCTCAGAGGGGCTAAAAACATAAGACCACCCCGTAGAGCACCTACTCCAACTTGGGACCTCAACTTCGTGTTGGAAAAATTAACTTTACCTCCTTTTGAGCCAGCTAACAGCAGATTTAAAATATATCTCTTGGAAAACTGCTCTACTTCTGGCAATAACATCAGCACGAAGAGTTTCAGAATTACAGGCACTAATGGCAGTGGAACCTTTCATCATTTTCCACCAAGACAGGGTGTCTTTAAGAACTAACCCTACGTTTATGCCAAAGGTGGTATCAAGTGTGGCTCTAAACCAAACTATTCACTTGCCAACTTTTTATCCAAATCCACAGAATAAAGGAGAGAGACTACAGCATTCTTTGGACATACACAGGCAGTTACGCTTCTACTTGGACAAAACCAAAGCTTTCAGAAAATCTGAGCAATTATTGGTAGCATGTGCTGCAGGAGCACAGGGAAAAGCCATTTCAAAACAGACCATTTCAAAATGGATAGGACACTGTATATGTTTCTGCTATAGACACCATGGGAAACCTGTACCTAACAGCATTAGATCTCACTCCACCAGGGCAATAGCCATTTCAACTGCCTACCTCAGAGGAGTACCTACCAAGGACATTTTGGAAGCAGCAACTTGGAGTTCTGTACATACCTTCAAGCACTACCATCTGCCTCTATACTCTAAATCCAGAGCTGGCTTCACCACTGCAGTGCTGCAGGGCCTTATAGCCACCTCTAATGCCTTAGAGTACCAGCCACCCTACCTCAGCTTTGGGGTTCTACCCAAGTGTAACGACTGCAGCAGTGTAACACGATGAACATAGTACAGTTTTGTACCTACCATAAATGTAGATGTTCGAGTGTATACACTGCTGCAGTCCAGGTTACCCTCCCTCCTTCCCCTCTTACTTGCTGATGTCTTCTACCCTTTACTACCTATGGGGAGTATTTGCTGGTATCTGAAAGTTGTTGATTGCTTTTCTTATGTATGTTTTATTAGCGATTGGAATAGCCTACCTTTATTGGGGACACCTGACATCTGGGGCAAGAAAAACTGAAGAAAATGGCGTCGGCTGCATCTTATATACCCCTGTCGCACTGACGTCAGGGAGGAGGCGACAGCAACCAACGCCGGACCAAGACTTTGGAACTCAGGCCGACTGTGGAACCGCCTGACGGCAGGATAACCCAAGTGTAATGACTGCAGCAGTGTATACACTCGAACATCTATATTTATGGTAGGTACAAAACTGTACTTTTCTCAGTAGCTAATCAAGCAGTACTTATTGAAAAGAAAAAAAAATAGCTTTGTTAAGAATGATGGATAGTGGGGATTCACCTAATTGGCTACTGCCTGGCTTCTACTAGTGCTGGTGTCACCACAGCTTCACTCTGCTGGGATGCAATGCCCTTTGCTTCTTCTCTCACCAGAAGCAAAACAGTACCACCAGTCCTAAGATGAGAAATAGGCCATGGGCTCTTTGGTGAAAAACGGTCTTGTCCCAGATGATGCAGGGGTCTGTAGGCTTGTTGTCGTCTCTTCCTGGTAAATAACTTGAAGAGTAATCAGACCAGACAGGTGTGTCCCACACATACTTCATAGGTAAGTACTAGGCTGTCTGCCCTTGTGAACCATTTTAAGCCTAGCCAATTTTCCTTACAAAGGTAAGAAAGGGACAGATTCTTGCTCCCCAAATAGAGTCAGTCAGGAATCAAAAGACCCTCTGCTCCTTATTTCACCAGGAGCAAAACAGTATCACAAATTCCATGCAGGCTACTATGAAGTAGTTATCAGGTGATTAGCAGTCTCCAATAGTGTCCTCAGAAGTGTAGCCGTCTCAACCAGCACCCTGAACCAGTACCATACACCAGCACCCTACCCTCTCAGTTCTGTAAGTGTAAGTACAGTTAGATGCAGTCCCCCCCCCGAGGTCTTCCACTGAAGAAAAAAAAAAAAGAAAACACTTTACTGTATTAGGCGTCAACACATATAGCCACATGTCATGGAGCCTCTACTACTAAGTCCATAAGGCAAGCCACCACACAGTCCAACATTCTGGTCATTGGAGACTCCATTATGAGAGACATTGATGTCTCTTTCACTAGGCTGGAGTAAAATAAAAGTCATGGTCATTTGCTTACCAGGGAACAGGATCTTACAGATTATGCACAAACTCTGGTCTTTAGATATTGGACCACAAGTACCAGTATGATTGCAATGTGGATGAAATTGACCTGAGACATACCTCTTGAGACTATATGAAGAATATATGATGGAGCTCTTGGAATGTGTGTCCCAGGCTGGCATGAGACTAGCACTGAGCATCATTCTACTTTCTCCAAGGATGATGGCACAATACTAACAGAAGATGACTGACTTTAATAATTGGCTTAGTTTCTGGTGCAATTATAAAGGGGTGCAGTATTTGCCAGCATGCAAGGTGATGGTCAACAAATCACTCCGCTTTGCCAAGGGTGGTCTGCACCCCTCCACTCTAGGTTTTCGAATATTTGCTAAAACATTGTCCTACTCCATTGTGCCTTTTTTAGGTAATGCCATTCTGAAGATAATACCGACGTAGCAAATCAAAAGCAAAAAAAATCTAAAGGTGTTACTGCTCAGTGCTGGGAGTTTAAAGGAGACCTCCACTCTACATGCTCTCCTCACCCTTGAGAATGCTGACATCTGTGCAGTCACTGAGACATGGTCTAAAGCTGCAGAGATGCCTTCCACACATTTAGACCAGCTACTGTAACTGCACTCTTCAACTCATACCTCCCATGCTCTGTTCCTCCTTCTCTCCTGGCTAACCTTCATACCTTCCTAATTTCTCTCATATACTTAGATCATAAATGTAACTAAACAGTAACATCCAGCCATTATGCTGTATGCCTGCCTTTCTCTTGAAAAATCTTTAATAGTTTTGCTGTCTTTACTGAATGATCCCTGTTTTGACTGTAATGCTACCTGTTGATTGTTATACTACCTGTTGATTGTTATACTACCTGTTGATTGTTTTACTACCTGTTGGTTGTTATACTACCTGTTGGTTGTTATACTACCTGTTGATTGTTATACTACCTGTTGACTGCAATGCAAATATTTTTCTTGTAATTCTCTGTGTAATGTAACTTTGTGTTGTGGAGCTTTTCTCCCCGGGCCTCCACCGAAGATGGGCTCTCAAGCCCAGTGGACCTCCCCGGTCACCAAACTGGAATAAATAAATACTACACAGGCAGAGAATAAAGTTGGAGATGTGTTGAGTTACATTCAAAATAAATATACCTCAGTGCTGGTCAAACACTTTGATGCAGTTGAGCTTCTCCAAATTCAAATCACAATAGGCAAAATCCCATCACGCTTCCTTGCAAGTTATAGGTCCCCCTGTATGACTCAGAAAAAACATAACATATCTAAGCTTACTGGAGATGTTCCTTTTTCAGCAAAATACCATTTTTCTGGGCAACTTTAATTACTCCACTGTTAACTGGGAATCATGTACGACACCAGATGTCCAGGCATAGAGATTTCTGGACCTTGTAAACACAAACTCCTTGGTTCAGATTGTCAGTATGCTAACTAGGGGAGCAAACATACTGGACCTTGTCCTCTCTAATATGGGAGAGTGCTGCATACCACCTGGTGTAATGTTCCCTCTGGTAAGGTCATACTAGAAATACAGTCTCCTTTGAACTAAAAATAAAACCCAGAACTCCAACTAACCCTGGAATGTTCAGGAAGTACTCTTAGCCTAACTTCCTATTATTAAGTGATAACCTAGCAAAATTTCAAGCCCCCCCCCCCCCCCCAAAAAAAAACCTTGACAGCACTGCTGCCTACATGAAACTGTTCTCATTAACTCTATACAAGAATGTTAGTAGCTACATAGAGGCAGCTGTACCCACCAGGAATAAGTACAGAACTAACTTAAATAACAAGCCACCCTGCTGGAATCACATCATCAACAGGCTGTGCAACAGAAAGAAGAAAAGCATAGTAAAAATTGGGAAGTGTAACACCCAGCAAGATAAAAGCCCTATCATCAAACTGAGCAACTTCAAGGACAAATAAAGTTTACCAAAGCCATATTTGCAAATATGCAAAGCTATGAAAAGAATTATCATGGAAATGATTAGTAATGGCATAGAAAACCTACAGACACTAGACCCAACCCACTTTGATTTCATGAAGGCCAGGTCATACCTACTCAACCATATGGACTTCTTTGAGAAGGTTTCCAAAGTAGTGGATGAGGACATAATGGTTCACATTGTCTGTCCTGACCTGGCCAAAGCATTTTACACATTACTCTGCTCTGGCATTGTCCACAAACTCAAGAGCCTAAGTGTAAACCCTTATGTCACCCGGTGGATAGCCGACTGGCTCACAGATAGGACCCAGGAAATTTGAACTGAGAGCCCACCTCTACTAAGAGGTCAGTAACCAGCAGAATCTCTCAGGGTTCAGTCCTGGGACTGCTTCTTTTTAGCATATACTTCTCTGAAGTCAAGCCAATGTTAAGGGCCTCTGGCTGACCAAATTTGTAAGACAGTTGCAAATTAGGAGGAGCCATAGAATCCTCCACTGACACCAATGTTCTCTAAGAAGCGCTGACACAAATGAATAATCAGTGACACATCCATGGACTAAAAATAAATGCCAGGAAATGCATAATAGTGTTATTTTGTAAGTCAGCCGCCCCTGGTAACTAATGAGAAATTCAGGTGTGCCAAAGTGACCACATGGAGCCCAAATAATGGAAAAGTGGCAAAGTTTAATAAAGAACACTTATTGTAATATTGTAAACTAATGCCCCAGTGCTTAATGCAACATTTTCTTCCGAACCAGCCAGTCTTCATCAGAACATAGTATCCCAAGCCAAAAAACAGTCTTGTATAACATTACTACTATACTGACAACATACCCCTAAGAGTTGACAGTAGTAAGGGACTTGTGGACACATGTAGATAGTAATCTAGCCCTCAACCATCACATGTCTACAGTAGTGAGGAGATTATTCTATGTTGCACAACTTGTAAACAAAGATATGGTGTCTAGGTCTAAGGAAGTCATTCTTCCACTGTTTTAGGCATTAAAAATACTCTTCTGTCTTATCTGTGTTGCACCCTTACCTGTGACACATATGTGCTTCATCTGAGATATATTTATCAGCATTAATTGTCAAATGTACATGTAAGACTGTCCATAAAGAATCTAATGATTCAGGTATATCACTAAAATACTTTCTTAGTTTATTCTACCACATGCCTGAAAATAACAGCAAAAAAATAGGGAAAGTGAAGTTGCACATTAAACCAGTAGAACATCCAGATGTTACGCCCTTATTTGCTGAGTGAGACATTTTTATAAGGGAAGGAGTAAGTCTGGGCCATGGAAAATAACAAAGCAGTGATATTTAAATAACCAGTGGTTCTTGCGTTCACTAGCTGCAGGCATTACTGTGTCAGCATTCTAGATATTAAGGATAATCACTATGAGAGTGAGGTCTCCATAGCTGCAGAGAACATGACTAGTGATGAGAAGCGATAATCACTATGAGAGTGAGGTCTCCATAGCTGCAAAGAACATCACTAGTGATGAGAAGCGATAATCACTATGAGAGTGAGGTCTCCATAGCTGCAGAGAACATGACTAGTGATGAGAAGCGATAATCACTATGAGAGTGAGGTCTCCATAGCTGCAGAGAACATCACTAGTGATGAGAAGCGATAATCACTATGAGAGGTCTCCATAGCTGCAGAGAACATCACTAGTGATGAAATCACTATGAGAGTGAGGTCTCCATAGCTGCAGAGAACATCACTAGTGATGAGAAGCGATAATCACTATGAGAGTGAGGTCTCCATAGCTGCAGAGAACATCACTAGTGATGAGAAGCGATAATCACTATGAGAGTGAGGTCTCCATAGCTGCAGAGAACATCACTAGTGATGAGAAGCGATAATCACTATGAGAGTGAGGTCTCCATAGCTGCAGAGAACATGACTAGTGATGAGAAGCTATAATCACTATGAGAGTGAGGTCTCCATAGCTGCAGAGAACATCACTAGTGATGAGAAGCGATAATCACTATGAGAGTGAGGTCTCCATAGCTGCAGAGAACATCACTAGTGATGAGAAGCGATAATCACTATGAGAGTGAGGTCTCCATAGCTGCAGAGAACATGACTAGTGATGAGAAGCGATAATCACTATGAGAGTGAGGTCTCCATAGCTGCAGAGAACATGACTAGTGATGAGAAGCGATAATCACTATGAGAGTGAGGTCTCCATAGCTGCAGAGAACATCACTAGTGATGAGAAGCGATAATCACTATGAGAGTGAGGTCTCCATAGCTGCAGAGAACATGACTAGTGATGAGAAGCGATAATCACTATGAGAGTGAGGTCTCCATAGCTGCAGAGAACATCACTAGGGATGAGAAGCAAACATTGTTAAAGAAACTGCATTTCCAGTTTGGATGTACTTCTGAGGATGGACTACAGAAACTGCTTTGTACTTCAGGAACTAAGGTTTCTGAATTTATATCGGTCTTGAAAAAGATTGAGAATTAGATAAAGTTTGTAGCAGACCTTAACCTATGCCCATTGTTGGCATATCTCTGCAGTCTGAGTACAAAGAGGCATTTATAGTCATCAGCTAACCCCAGCTCTTCCCCTCAATCACCAGGTCTCCTGGTCTCAACTTAGCCTCACCTAAGCTCAACCCAACCCACCTTTGGGGTTGGTGAAGAGATTGAGGATGCTGGTACAGCATGACACTACTGATGGGCAGTGTGTCATAGCCCTCTACCACCCCACAGCAGCCTTGCCAGCTCTGCAGTCAATGCCTTTTGAAGGTGCAAAGCGCGTATGTACAGCCTCCAGACCAGGCCTTAAGAGCTTGTCTAAGAGATACTTATATGTGTGAATTCTTTAGCTATCCTTCGGGCAACCCATCCTCATCCAAAAAGAGAGTAAGAGTTTTATTTATTTATTTATTTTTATGTTCAAAGACTTTTCCTTGACAGGGTCTTCTGGGGTTAAGCCTTATTGAAATGCCGTCAGTTGTCAGTATGCCTACAAAGACCCAGTCATCCCTCATGGCTGCCTGCATGACACCCCCTCATACAAGCAGCTGAGGACTGAGATTGTCTGGAAGTATTGCCTCAGTTCATAAAGAATGAATTCCTGTGGTGGACAAACATAAAACATGTACCATAGGAATGACTTTTCCTGGTACTTTTCTGTTAGTGGGGCAGCAGACAGAATGCGTGGTTGATGTCAAGTCACTGCTACTTATTCTTTTCTGGTTTTAAATTCTGGTAAAAGAGGTTCTGTAAACTCACAAATTGAAATGAATAATTGAATTGTGTGTGTTAAGTACATAAGTACCTTTGCGGCCACCTGCAGGTGCTGACGCCATTACATTTTGTATGCGAGGTGGTAGTGTTACTAATTAAACTACGATGTCACTTCTTTAATTTCAAGGTGTCTTGCATTTTCTGCCTTAAAGTAATTACTCGTGTAACCTTTTTTCCCTTCCTTTTCATTGAAAGGGATAGTATTTGAAGTCGACATGTATTTATTTTACATTTGTTTACTGGGTTAGTCCGACTGAGTACATGTCCATTTTCAGCAGAGGCCTGGGGAGAAAAGCTCCACATAGTCAAACATACAAAAGGTTAAACAAGAAGTTAGAAAACAATTAGAATATATACAAAAGTAGTAATATACCTTATGTACATTGGTTTAGAAGTGTTTCCTAGTAGGGACTCACAGTTCTCATGGACAGATGCAATTTCAAGTAAGACTGGATACATGGCATGGTGATGTAATTAGATGTTATGATTATTACTGATTATGCTATAATTACTGATAATGCTATTGTTTTATAACTTAATCCAGGTTGGTGCATGGGCATAGCCAGTTCAATTTGACATACTGTTTGAGTTTTTTTTTTAAGAGACTTTTGGAGGATTGTAGGTTTATGTAGTTTGGCAAGGCATTCCAGGTTTTGCCAACAAAGTTAGTGAACAGGGATTCACCAGCTGAGTTATTAGCTTTGTGGGTTTGGACCAGTAATTTGTCGGCTGACCGTAGGGATCTCAGGTTGCTATATGGCTTATCTTTAGGGTGGTACAGAACTTTGTGCACTATTGGGAGTTGATTGAATTGAATTAAGCTGGGCAGTTCTAGCCATTCTAGTTGTTTCAGGTTCTGGCAGTGATGGGTTCTATAGGTAGAGCCAGTGGCGAATCTGGCAGTATGGTTGTAGGTATGTGACAGCTTACTTCAGTTTTATTGAGGTTTGAAAGTTACAGGTGAGGCATATAAAAGAGTAGAGAGCAGGTGTGATCGGGCAATTTCAGTCCTAGCCAGTGAGGTTAAGAGTGTCTTGTTTCTATACAGTGATCCAAGCTTCTTATTGATGGTCTATACGGTTTTGTTGACCTGTATGTCAAATTTGAGATTATTGTCTATGATAACCCCTAGAAGTTTAGTGTGTTGATCTGGGGAGATAGTGGTGCCATTGTTAGACATGACAGAGAATGAAAGTGTGGAAGATCTACTAGTGGGGGTGAAGAGTAGAAGTTTAGTTTTATTGGGGTTCAGTAGTAGGCGTTAGTTGGAGAGCCAGTTCTCAATAGTGTTAAATGTATTTGGGTTGGGATTTGCAGTTCGGATGGGGAGATGGCTGAGCAGATCAGAGTGGAATCATCTGCATATTGAATGCAGGTAGCTTTAGGGATAGCAGTGTGAAGATTGTTGATAAAAATAGAGAAGAGTAGTGGACCTAGTATGGGGCCTTGAGGGACACCAAGTGTGAGAGGTAGCTGGCTGGACAGTTTGCCCTACCATAGTACCGCCTGTTGTCTACCAGTTAGGTAGGACTGGAATCACTGGATAGTGTGCGTGTTGAGGGAAATGGATTTTAGCGAAAGAATGAGAAGTTCATGGTTGACCATGTCAAAGGCTTTTAATAGGTCAAGGAATTGAGGTAGGAGATTAGCCTATTGTCATTTCTGTTATTGTTTATGGTATTAGTAAAGGAAAGGATGGCTGAGGTGGTGCTGTGGTATGGCCTGAAGCCATGCTGGGAGTTGGATAGTAAGTTATTCTGTGTAAGGTATTGCATTAGTTGCTTGTGTACACATTTCTCCATTATTTTGGCTAGTGGGGAAAGAATGGTAATGGGTCTGTAGTTGGATATGTCTGTTGAGCTACCACCTTTATGGAGTGGGATGACGTGGGATATTTTCCAGAGGGAGGGGATAGCATTTTCAGATAAGGATAGATATGGGATATGCAATGGCATCTGCAGCTATTTGTAGGTACTCTGCAGGGAGGAGGTCAGCAGCAAGGGTGGTAGGTTTTAGTTTATTTTAGGAGAATTTTGATAAAACTAGTGGATATTGGTTGGAGGCTAAATAAAGGGTGATTTGTGGATAAATTAGGCATGTGGTTTAAGTTTGTGGAGGTTAGGTGATTTGCTACGGATTGGATTGTTTCGGTGAAAAAGTTATAAGCACTAGCTATGGTCTCTGGGGAACTATGGGTATGGTTAGCCGGGGTTGGAGTGGTAGAATGTCCTGGATGAAGTAGTTGATTTAAGCCTGCCCAGAACTTTTGGGGTTGTTTTGGTGTTTTTGTAGGAGATTATGGTAGAAGCTTTTTTATCCAGTAAAATAGATTTTTTTTGTGTCATTCTTGAGTTGACAATATTTTAGATGGTCAAGTGGGGCTTTGGTTGTTCTCCAGCTGGCCCAGGCTCTGTTTCTAGCTTTGATTTTAGATTTGGTCTCTTTTGTGAGCCATGATGCTGTGTTTGATCTAGATTTTATTGTACGTGCTGGAGTATGGGAATCAAGGATACTTAGGAATTTAGTGTTAAAGTAAGCTACAGCCTCTTCTAATGGTAGATTTTTTTAGTTTTGACCAGTCAGCTGTTTGTAGTTTGTTTAAGAACATTGCAGTGTCAAGGTTTTTTCTGTTTCTCACCATTTTATATTTGGTCTGGTGAGGGTTTCCTACCTTATGTTTTATGATATAGGTTAGAAAATGGTCGCTAAGGCTGTCAGGGAGAGTGCCAGCAGTATACAGTTGGGGTTGGTTGTTAACTAGGATCCAGTCCAGGATACTTTCCCTGTTGGTCGGTTTGTTTATCCTAGTGGGAGAGGTTATGGTCTGTTTAAACCCAGATAAGTTTATAGGAGTGTGGGGGGGGGTTCAGAGGAGCAGGTGTGCCAGTCGGTGTTAAAGTCACCAAGAACTATGGTTTCTTGGGGATAGGTAGTGGATAACCAGTACAGGATATCCTCTAGCGTATGTAAGTTATTGCCTGGTGGGATGTATCCACAGACGCTGTTTACACATTTGTACTGGTTAATCTGTAATTTGGTTTTGAGGAGTTCAGCATTGTTGAATTGGGGTGGTTGAATGGTGTCTCTGTTAACAGAGTGTTTTTGTAAAGGACTGCTGTCCCACCTCCTTTCTTAGTAGCACGGTCTAACCGGTGTATATTATATCCTGGTGGTAGTATCTCATTGTCAGTAGTATTAGGTTTTAGCCAGGTTTCCGTAAAACACATAATGTCTGGGAAGTGGGTTGCTAGGAGGGCGTGTAGGTTGGGAATCTTATTGTTGATACTTCTAATATTTAGGTGAAATGCTAGGAGGGAACTAGTGGGAGTAAAAAGGGGTAGCTTGACTGTGGGGGGTTGTGGTAGGGGAGTGGAGGTTATTGGGTGTGGGTAGGCCATGGTTGGGATGAATATCCCCGTGTGTTACAAGGTTATAGTGACAGGATATTCTAAACTTTAGGAGTTTGTTTATTAGTTTTATATATCTGGAGCCTTTCTCCCCGGGCCTCCGCTGAAAATTGGCTTCGTTCCAAGTTGGACTTTCCTGGTTAACAAATGTTAAACAAATAAATACAATAAAATAAAAATAAAATATAGTCTGTTTTTAGGATTGTGTTTTGTGGTTTTACAGGGGTGATATATTATTGAGGGTCGTATATTCGGTTTGCTGGGGATGGCACAGTGTTTGGTGTTGTATGTAGTCATGTCTGTCTGACCTTGTGGGTAGTGAATACCATGGTCAAGTACTTATTCATAGGCAGTAAGATGGTAAATTAGTAACAGTATAGGCATTAGGGAAATTAGTATTTTTTTACTTGTTTGCATTTTGTTAGGGGTGGTCCAAATTTGATGGTTGATTGTGCTAACAGGGTGTGGAAGAATGAAAGAGAAGAAAAATGGGTGTGGAGGGAGGGCTATTCAATGATTGGATCTTAGTATGAGGGGAGTGGCTGAGCGTAGTTTAAATGTAGGAGTAGTGGGGCGGTTGGGAATTGGGGGCAGAGAGGGGAGCAGAGTGAGCCCGAGCACAGCGGGGCTAACACTGACTCCAAGTATTTCCCTGGACTTATGGTATGTTAAGGTAACATTTTGGCTGTATTTAGATTTGTTTCTTTTTACACCAAATTTTTAGGCTATTTTTAATCTATAGGTTATATACTTGCAGGATAAATTAATAGCTGCAGGGTATAATTTTCTAGGCCGTGAGGGAGTGCAGGGTGAAATTACTGTTGTAGCAGTTTAACCTGTTTGAGGAAAAATGGGGGTGGGGAAGAGAGAAGGCAGTAGGAGTGATTAGAGGGGGACCTTGATTGACTGAAGACACCACACCAGAGGTAAGTTTAATGTAAGGGCCTAAAACCTGCACTCGGCACTTAATGTTATTTATGTTTAGCAGGAAAGACAGACCAACGGTATACACTTTTTTGAGGATTTTTTCAAGGGTTACTTGTTCAGTGTCAGACAAGTAAAACTTTGATACAGGAAATCTATGTTTGTGTAGAAAGCCAGAAAGGTACAAGGTATACCTGTAAACATTAGGGTTAGAGACACTAATGTAAGAGTCAGTGTACTTTAGTTACAGGGGAAGGAGGTAAACACTCAAGTAGAAAAGAGCCCTATGGCTAGCCAAAATAGTGACTCGCTTAGTTACACAGCACTGTAAGAGTAAGCTTAACAAATGTTTTTATATGTGTAACCTACTCTGTTTAATTGCTGGGAGAAAACAGTTTTTGTTGAGAGAGTGGTATCCAAACTGCAATCCTGTAGACACTGTTATGCAGCAGCTGCAGTATGCTAATGGAGGTAACTAGGAAAAGAGAGAAGCAGAGATTCTAGAGTAAGCATTAAGGTAGCAACAGGCAGTTATTTTAAAATAGTACATTGAGAAAGAGCAGAGGGGTTTGGATTCATCGGTCCTTCCACTTCAGCCTTGGCTTATTTTACATTTGTAGTGTGAAACCGAATTCACCCTCTTATTGTAATGAAGAATTACAGCCAACCTGACAATGGCTGTTGGGGGGATAATTTTGACTGGGTTTAGTGTTAATGGGTGGGAAACCACTGTTTGCTGACTATAAAAAAAGGTACCCTTGAGCCCCTCCGTACATCGAAGGAGACAGCTGGGTTCTTGTTTCAACAGTGTTTGAACGGAACGCAAATTGGTCTCTCTTTGCTTTAAACCGTATTTACCAGCGATGAGACTAAACCCTAAGTTGCATTACTAGCTTGCTAAATCCAAACCGACATATGGCTTCCCAGAGCCACTAGAACAACCATGTGTTGACAATGTCAGCATGTAATTAGGATAACATTTGCATTACTTTTCAGTTTATATTTCGTGGCACGGCTGCTGCCCCGTTAACAGAAAAGTACCCTTTTCCCTTATCAGATATTCAGTATTAACATGCGAGTAGTACTGCACAGCTGGATGCAAGATAATTCTCTTCACATCAGCCTAAAAGAGACTAAAGCAGTACAGTTTTTTTTCAGGGACTATGACAGACCTGGATAGATACAGTCATGTGGTAAGTGAACAAGAAGGAACCAAATCCTACAGTGCTAGGAGATAGTCTAAAGTTGAAATAAGGCCTTAGAGCTTTAAGCTGCATTTTTTGCAGAGCAGTGCATGTGGCAGGCCTGCAGGACCCAACTGGTGGAGGTCCTGACTAGAAAGATAATGTTAGCTCATAAATTAAAACAAAATTCTTAACATTTCTTAAGCTTGCTCACCCCAAGAATCCCCTCCCTGTGGAACAAGCTCCCCTTGTATCTCAAACAGTGAAACACATTGGCCTTTTTCAAGTTCTCCCTTCATATTTTGGATAGTTACCTACAAGTTCACTGCAGGGTAGTAGTAGTGTGGCCGTCACTGAGTTGGGTGAAAAATCTATGCACTAAACTCTCTGCATTGCATAGCTAGGCTCTCTGTATGGTTACCAAGGGCTCCTGCCTAGTATGAACCTTCAAACCTGTAAGAAGATTGTCCAAAGGTGGGAGCTACTGCAACAGGCCTGAACAAAAAAAAAAAACTTTTGTTCAGGCATTCATCACAAAACAGGGTAGATATCGGATATTTTCTCCTTCAGATGGGCTCTATGGACTCCTACCACAATGTATATCTTCCATCCTTTTCCTGTGATTCAGAAACCACATTTCAAGACAAAAGAGGACCAAACCAACTGAATACTGACCGCTCTTTTTTGGCCAAGACAGCCGTGGTACTCTTTTCTAATAAATTTGATCTGCTGCCAGCTATGGTCATTCTCTCTTCAGAAATATTTGCTTAAACAGCAGGAAGACAGGGTCTTACATGTCATTCTTAAAAAAACTCCAGATCTGTCAGCACAGAGGACAGAATTTTGATTTCTAACAATATACCAGGTCTTCCAAATCCTGAAAGAATCCAGTTGATCTGATGTTTGAAAACCTTGCATCCAGAAGTGGAAAGGATTTGTTTTATTTGCTTTTATTATCCCATTCCAAAATTACTAGACTATTTACATTTTCTTTCTGATTCCTAGCTCTTTTACTCAAATTTCATGTAACTGTAGTACCTGTTTATTTTTATTTGTTTACTCTCCCTCAGATTACAGCACAGCCAGTGGTACAGGCCTTCCTAAAAGTGACCAAACATCTGAAACCACCAAAGAGACATATTTGTCCCAGTTTGGATTTGAATTTTATGTTGGAAATGTTAATTTAAGTTGGTCTGAATTTGCAGAACTAAAATATCTTTCTTAAAAAAATGCTTTATTTTAGCAGTCTCATCTGCTAGGGAGGTTTCAGAGCTACAAGCTTTAATGTGCTAGGGAGGTTTCAGAGCTACAAGCTTTAATGTGCAAACCTTCTTGCACTGGCCTTTCATAATGAAAATGTTTTTTTTTTTTTGAAAACTAATTCTTAAATTGTACGGATGAATTTTTTTCACTAACGAGCACTCCTTGAGGTTCTTTTTTCATCAGTAGTACTTAATTGGTGGTGCTGCGGTAGCGTTGTCGCCTCACAGTACGACGTTGTCGTATTCGATTCTCAGCTAGAGCTTCTTCTTTGTGGAGACTGCATGAATGGGCGTACCTTCGTTGAAGGTTGTGCATCAGGGCTGGCAACTTGGCACGTAAAAATCTACTGCCAATCATTAGCGGACCGGAGTTCCGCTGCAGCGACCCCTAACCGGGAAAAGCAGAAAGACACAAGACAAGTACTTAATACAACTGACCATCTTCTTTGCAGACTCTGAGTGAGGATGAATATCAGCTGCATTTGATAGATGTACACAGACACAGTGTGTCAGCGGTAATATATCTGCCTTATCACTCTAAGATCTAGGGTTCATTTCTGACTGCTGGTCACTCACTATGTGGAGTTTCCATATTCTCTGTATTTGTTATGGTACTTCAGTTTTCTCCCACCTCCCAGGAAACATACTGGTTGATTGTCTGTACTGAAAATAGTCCGTATACATTATAGTTATCTTTGTTTATGGACCAACCGACATTCTAGGTTAACAAATGATAAGATAAAAAATTTCAGTTAAAATGCATAGCTGATGTATCATTTAAGAACCAAAGAAATCAGTAAGACTGATGCCATGTTTTTTTTTTAATTGTGAGGGGATTTGTCATAGCAAAGACTAATAAGGTTGGAGAGGGGTCACTCATTGAGATATGATGGGCATAGATTCAGTATTAACCTGAATATACTTGATGAAGATGTTTTTTTTTCCAGTGGAGGTGACCTCTTGTTCACATGGATGGTTTCAAACAGGGATGAGATGCATCATGACATAAGCATTGCTGGAGTGGAGGGGGAGAACCATAGCTAAATACATGACCTGAACCGTATGGTCAACTTTATACATCCCTGGCAACACTTCCAGTATAAAAATGTTACCAGCCTGGATCTGTAGCTGAGGCATGAATATACAGAATGCTGTGTCTATCCATAGTCAGATTTTTTTAGTAACTGTTGTATATGAATTTATATCTACATTATATTTAAATTATTTTGAATAGCTGTTGTACATGAATTTACATTTAGTAGTTAACAGGGATGCTGTTATTGCATAATTTTAATGTATTTGTTCAGGGTGATAACCAAGTTTTATTAAACTCAGGAATTAATGTTTGTGTGCATATTGCATTTTTTAAAAAGTCATGCAGATTCCAAAATATTTTCAGAACCAATGCTGTAAATTTTAGTAAATGTTATCAGCGCTGTTTGTAGTGCATAATAAAAGTGTCTTTGTTTGTTTAGGAGTGAATTATTATCCTTCATCAAAAAGCTACGGGTAAGTTGTAACTTGCTGCATTATACCTTCATCAAAAAGTTATGGGTAAATTGTAACTTGCTGCATTATACCTTCATCAAGAAGTTACGGGTAAGTTGTAACCTGCTGCATTAAACCTTCATCACAAAGTTACGGGTAAGTTGCAACTTGCTGCATTATTTATGTGATTGTGCATCTCCAGTGTTATTTGGCACTTGTACTTTCTCTCGCCTTACATACTAGCACTTTCCTAGATTTATCATGGTACTTCTGTTTAATCATTGACTAAGAAAACTGCTACTGGAAAGGAAAAAGCATTATTTGAAGACGCTCATCTTGACTGATATTGGAGAGGGTTTGTGGTCAGGGACTGGAGTTCTTTTCTTCAAGTAAACCAAAGGGTCCGTTCAGATTACCTCCAAAATTTTGTCAGACTTACAGCTCCTCCTCCTGAGCATATAATTTCTGTGCTTCCTTTTGTGCTCCAGATCTCTCTTGCTCACAGCTAGAACTGCCTTTCCCAGGTCTCCAATCTTGCGTTATTCTTCTGTTTTTCCCGTTGTTCTTGTATCGTGCTGCAGAATTTCTGCCTACATGTTTATTTTGTACATTTCAGGTCATATTGCATTTTTTGGCTTAAAATGTAAGAGTTATTGTTTTCCTTCTCTCTCCTTGCTTGGGCCACAGTAGTTCCACCCTTTTTTGTCTTTGCTTTTTATCAATGATTTTCCTGCTTGTAAATATTTTGTCAGTAGTCAAAAAACAATTTGCTAGCATTTGTATATATGTTAGTTTGTTGGGTTGGTGCTGTTTATCGTGTTAGATTATTTTTCAGGCTCTTGTTATTAGAGATTTCCATGGAATTTTCAGTCAGGTTTTATAAAATGTAAACTGTGTAGGCAGAATATCCTTCTTGCAGGTCACCATGTGCACTGTTTGGAGTGTTTAGAAATGGAATATTTACCAGTAGAATAACATATTTGCAAATCATTTGACAAGAGTCTATTAAGTATCACACAAACAAGTTAGTTTTGAAGGGCCTTGTGCCTAGGGAAATTGGAAGTAGACAAGATGCTTCCAGGGCTGAGGTTCAGAAACCCAGAGACATATAAAGCACGGAAGTATAAGGAACATTCCTGCATGACCAAGTGAGACATGAACATAGAGGATGCTAATTCTACAAGAACACTTCTGTAATTGTTTTTGATCATCCTCACAGAGTTTGACACAAGGAATGGTGTTCTCCTGGTCCCAATGTAGTGGCTAGAGTGTTGGTGTTAATTTCTAATTTACTCTGTCACTGTTTTGTACATAAACAGAATCTGTTAATTGCTCATTTGAGTCTCTATGGATTTTAGTAGAATGTGACCAGAGAAAGCACATTAGAAAGATGACTTATAAAAAGGAAGTGAAGATAGAACTTGTTTTGAAATGAGCTTTATAGGGAATTAATCATCTTTTGGAACAACTACTTCTGTATTGTACTAAAAGAGGTAATTTTTCAAAGGTTGATTTGTTTGTTAGAAGTAATGCATTTGTGGTGCTGTACTTTGAGTGACTGTTTCATTTATAATGCTGAAGGATATCGAGACTTGCTGAAGGGAAATAACTTTTTATTTCATTACTTACATTTGCCAATGCTTATATGCTGTTGAAAACATTTCTTTCTGTTTTTTAACAAGAAATTAATTTCTAATTGTACTGAATTTTGAAATACATTTATTAACTGTGACTAAATATGTTTTTAAACTCATCAAAAATGAAACGTTTATACTAAGTTCAAACTAGTATACGTTTGGTGATTTTTAGAGGAGGTACATCTCTATTTGGTTTCTACTATATGTTAAAATAATAAGTACTAAATAAGCAGGGAAGTATTAGTTGAATGTTGGTAGAGAATCATCAGTATATGTTGATCTGTTAGGAATTGTAGTAATTAACACCTAAGTCTATAGTGATCTTCTTCTTCTTCTTCTTCTTTCGGCTTTTTCCGTACCTTGTCAAGCCACAGCCTTGTCCGCATTGATTGCACAGCATTTGCAGCCACAGGTTGCCGGCCACTCCACAGACACCACCACAGGCACACCCACCACACCACCACCACACACAATCCATTAGAGTGTCATGTCAATTGCATGTGGGATGATGGGGGGGAGGAGCACGGGAGGGGGGGAACCACGGAGAGGAACAGGAGGACATGCAGACTCCGCACAGAAGGCACCCCCAAGCATATCGAACCGGAGAACCTCTTGCTGAGGGGGGGTGCGCTAAACCACACCACCACGTTGGCCGCCCACCTAAGTCTATAGTGATATAAAATGGAAATTAGTATAATAAGTAAATTATGAAAAATTGTATTGGCCTCCTTCATGAAAATGGCAGTTATTGAGAGTTCATAGGTTCATAGGTAGGTTACTAGGCTATTGGCCCTAGGGCCTATACAAGCCTAGCCAAAAATGTACCCTGGCTTTCCCCACCCAAGAAAATTATTTGCCTGTGCCCCTGTCAAGCAGAACCACAGAAGTGATCCCCGGGGTGAATTTCCTATTACCCATCCAATCATCAAGGTTTTTCTTGAAGAGTGCTAATGAGGAGCTCTGTTTGACATAGGTAGGTAGTCTGTTCCAGAGTATGGGAAGTCTCTGGGACAGGAAGCTATCCCTCCAGCATGTTCTGTTTATTGTGGTGACAAGGTTTAGGTCCCTAGAGCGTGTAGATCGGAGGGATTTCTTTACGTGGAGCATGTCCAACAGCTGTGGGTTTGACATAGCTTTGTATGTTAGGCAGAGATCGCCTCTGAGTAGGCGATATGCGACGGAGTAAAGCTGGAGTTTTTTGAGACTTTCTGCGTAAGGCATCTGTTTGAGGCCAGTAATCTTCTTTGTGAGGTATTTTTGCGGCCTTTCCAGTTGTTGTAGATGTCTTGTGAGGTACATACCAAAAGGGGCATTGTACTCTATAATGGGTCTAATGAGTGATGAGTAGAGGGGAACAATGACCTCTTTTTTTCTGGATGAGAAACCTTTTGTGATGAGGTGTATCATGTAGAAGGATTTCCTGACCACTTTGGCGATGTGATTATCAAAGGTGAAACTACTGTCCACCTGTGTCCCAAGGTCTCTTATCACACTTTCAGTGTTAAGTAGACTACCGCCTATGTGGTAGTTCATGGGTACAGAATTTTTACCAAAGGGGATGACAATGCACTTTTTGGCATTGAGCTTGAGACCATGTCTTTGACACCAGGTATCTGTCTCAGTGAGGCCCTTTTGTAGGATGTCCACATCGTTAGGAGTTTCAATTATGGGTCCTAGTTTGCAGTCATCTGCAAATTTAGTTAGCCAAAGACCTTCTGTGTTAGCCTGTACTTCAGAGAAGTAGATACCAAACAGGAGAGGACCCAGAACTGAACCCTGTGGTACTCCACTTGTCACTGGTCTGAAGTCTGATTTGGAGTCTGCTACTTTCACAGTGTGGGTTCTTTCAGTAAGCCAGTTGGCAACCCATCTTGTGACATAGGGATTTATACCTAGTTTAGTGAGTTTATCTATAATTCCAGAATGTTCTTGATGTGTAGACAAGTAAGAGAGTACTCTTTACAGCATCAGGATTGAGTAGGGCATTGGCACAAGGCTTGGCATTCAGAGACTGAAAGGGATATATTCACACCTGTTGACAGTGCTATATATGGAGTGCAGAATTTAATTGATCTCTGCTTTTTCATTAAGCAAATTGAGAAGAACAGATTCTGCTGTGGCCAGAGAAGTAATGTATTAAACTGTGACCACCCACAGAGGGGAAGCATAACATATTTGCTGGAAGTGTTTTGTGCGAGTCTTGTAAATATTTTTACTCAAGTGGTTCTGCCTAGTTTCCTGCATATTGAATTGAACTAGAGAAATTCTAGTTATAATGTGATTTCACTATGTTATGTTGTGGAAATATATAAAAATGGCAAATTCAGCAGAGGACATTAGAACTTTTTCCACTGTTAAGCAGTCGCTGATTTAATTGTCTTCCTTGATCATTTTGTTGAAAACTAATACAGTGCTGAGTCTTGTTTAAACATGGGGTTTCCATCATCTGAAGGGATACAGTGATTTATGTTGTAAGTAATGCTTGAAAAAGCAGTTTTTGAATAAGGTAATTGCAGATTTTGTTGAGAAAGCCGCTGTGGTACAGCGGTAGCGTTGTTGCCTCACAGCAAGAGGTTCTCCTGTTCGATTCTCGGCTGGAATGCCTTCTGTGTGTAGTCTGCATGTCCTCCCCGTGATCGAGTGGCCTCCGAATGACATGCGTGAATGGGCATGCCTTCGCTGAAGGTTGGGCATCGGGCTGGCAACTCGGCACCATAAAAATCTACTGCCAATCATTAGCGGACCGGAGTTCCACTGTGGCGACCCCTAACCGGGAAAAGCCAAAAAGACAAACGGCAACATGAAAAATTGT
Source organism: Protopterus annectens (assembly GCF_019279795.1). Classification (NCBI taxonomy): domain Eukaryota; kingdom Metazoa; phylum Chordata; order Ceratodontiformes; family Protopteridae; genus Protopterus; species Protopterus annectens. Next base: position 60,280,924 of record NC_056732.1, read on the forward strand.
AACACCTATTGTTTATGATTTGCAAGATTAGCTAAGAAATTAGGAGAGACCGATTTGATAAGATATATGATTGCTGTCACTAATTTATTAGCAGTCATAAAGAAATAAAAATGTATAGAATTTGAATGTGTATTTTGAATAAAACAATCTGAAAAGGGGACTGTCAGTACTGTAAAGGAAATTGTAATTAGATTTAAGGGTGAACATATTAATAGTAATGGTAATATTATAGATAATGGTAGTTTAGCTGATAACTTTTTGAAAGATAATATAACTACTGAGTTACTTAAAGAACAACAATTAGAATTGATAATTCAACATCAATTAATGGATTAAAAGATCAAATTAAAAATCTTAAAGCTCCAAGATTAGATGATATAATAATGCCAATATTAAAACAAGACAAAGATCCAAATCTATGTTCCTCTTGTTGTCCTACATTACTTTTAAATGTTGTTTATAACATATTTGTCTATTCTAATGAAAATAATTAATTCTATCCTACCGGGAATAATTAATGAAGCTCAAACTTCTTTTATATTAAATAGAAGAGTCCAAGATAATATTATTAGGTTTAATTATTTTAATTGTGTTTTCTAATAAGATCAAAAGAGAACTTTCAATTATAAGTTTTGATATAGATAAAGCTTTTGATTCTGTGAATTGGCTTTATATAAAGTACTTAAAGAATATAATTTTCTCTGGATTTTATAAATTTAATAACGAAATGTTATAACAATTAGGCACCTTTCTTTTTAGTTCATTTAAAAATTTGAAAGGAACTAAACAAGATTGCCCACTGCCCCATTTATTATTTGCCCTAATTGTTGAAACATTTGCAAACTATATTCGATCAAATAATAATATAAAGGGGTTTTCAATCGATGATACCTATAGCTCCATAATGCAACTTTTTGCTAATGATGTTTTACTAACCATAGATGATATAAAATCATTATTAAAATATATAGTACATTCATTGTGTGTCTTTGAAGAGATTTCAGTTTTTTTAATCATAACAAAACAGTCTTTTAATTAATAAAAAAGTAGATTTATTAAAATATGTAGTAATATTAAGTAGGATAATACACAAATTAAATATCTTCAAATTATTTCATCTAATTGTAAAAATTCAGAGCTAGTAAATTGTAAGAATTTAATATAGTTACCCAACTAAGTGCTAACTGGAATAAGTTATTCTTTGCAATATAACCACCTTTGTGTGCAGTCCATGCAGTGAAGTACCAATAACCATGAAGAACCACACGCTGTCCAGGTCAAGAGTGTGTTCAAACTATTTATTAGTAAAACAAGTTGAGCGCTTTCTTCCCCTCAAGGACTTCATCAGAACCTGATGTCATAAAATCACATGACTTGTATACAGCTTAAGTTTTATTAATCAATTAATCAATTATTTATTTTTGATGGTTCATTTTGTATACAAAAACAGGGTACTACAATGGGGGCTAGTTTTGCCCCCTCATGAGCAAAAAAATCATCTGTGCTTCTGAATATTATTATAAATATATAATAAAAACGTAGCACAAGAGCAAAGCAAGGATCAAATCTTATATTCAAAGCCAAACAAATTTATTAATAAAACAATGGATAAGCGCTTTCGCTATATAATAGCTTCATCAGATCACAATGTTTGCTTAAAATAGACTGTTTAAGTACTAAGGCATGTAGTAAGTACATTCAAAAGAGCCAATCATCATCACATATCAATTAGTTCATTTAACATTTAAAGCAGCAAATACAAAAATATAAAAATATATCAGTGCATTCATTTCTGCTACTAAACATGTAAAAAATTCATAACTATTACCACTTAAAAAGGGCAAACTATAAATTATAAATATGTATAAATTTCTATTTATGTTTCATAAATTAGCTTTTTATAGTAAACAAGAGATGAAATTGAGATTTTAAATTTCATCAAATCCATAAATTCTTACAACATGGGGGATCAAATTAGTGGAAAATATAAATGGGAAAGAAATTAATTTTTTTGGATGTTCAGTTGAAGTTTGTTAACAGAATTATTATTTCTGTACATCATAAGGCAACCTCAACTAATTCTATCCTTTGTGGGAGTTGTCACACTCCACATACTCTTAAGACACTTCCCAAAAGGTGAATTTATTAGAGCTGCTGAGATAGGTGATCCTTTCCAATTGTTCTTCAGGGAAATTTGAGGAACGTGGTTACAAGGGAGACACAATCATGAATTATTTTATGACTTTAAATGCTCATCAAGAATATAACAAAAATAGACTAATTTTCTGGTTTGGGAAAAAGAGAACATTTAGTTGAAGATGTGTATTTTGTTACTACTTGTATGGCTATTTTTGAACAGATTTTTAGAGTTATTAAAAAATGTTGGAATATTTTAAAGGTGGATCGAGTACTAGGTAAGCACTCACCCAAGTTACCATCAGTATCTTATAGGGTAGATTCTAGTTTGAAAGTAAAATTAGTGCATACAAGATTCAGTACTTTTGAGATATGCATGTGTAGGCAATTTATTCAAAATAAAAAAAAATCTTTTGGTACTAGATGATGTGGTAACTGTAAGGTGTTATCATATGATAGAAAAGGGACACAACCTGACTGAGGCGATTTTATAAGGTAAGTTATACCTGTAAATCATCTATGATAGCATATGCATTATTCTGTTCATGTAATTTGTTTTATATTGGAAGAACAACTAGAGAGGTTAAGGTTAGAATATTAGAATATTTAAAAGATTGCCAAAACAAAAATTTGGGTAACTCCATTGCAGGACTATTTGTAGTGCAAACTTGAGGGTAATATTAAAGTTTTAAAGTATTTTGTTATGAAATAAGCTCAGCATAAAGTGGAATGGACTGAAAACCCTGTTAATTCTGTTTTAGATAGGCCTGAAGTTATGTATATTTTACAGTTTAATACTTTGCAACCCTCTGGTTTAAATACTGAACTGCTGTGGAAGTTTTTTTGGACTTGATTTGACTTGATTTAATTCAGTGTAATTATTGGTGCTTAATGAGTAATTATTCACTTGTTCTAAGAGAAATGTATGTATATATTTTCTGTGAAAATAGTCATTTTAACCTTTTGAAGAGTTCTTATAACTCAAGGTGTCAGTTCTGAATTAAAGATGTTTTTTGGACCACTATTGTTATTTTTGTAGATAGGTTAATCTCCCCTGGGCCTCACTATTTAGATCCATTCTATCTGCTATGTCTACTTCTTTCCCTAGGAGCCATGTTATGGCAAAGTTTGACTCAAGATGATGGATGCCCTCCTTCAAACCCAGATAAAGATTGATCTGGTGTTATCCCATGAGGTACATCTACATATAGACTCCATACTAATGCTATGTTAGCTCTGTCTACTTCCTTGTTGGCCCCTGTGTAAGCACTGGTAGAGTCCAGATTGGTTGACCATCTGTGGGGTCTGTCTTCAGAGTAAATCAGAATTTTGGTGCCTTGACTTTCAGTACCATGTAGGATCAGAGATTCCTTTCTGTGTCTTAGCAGAATGTAAGAAAATACTGTTGCTGTGTCTTAATGCAGAGAAAACATTTGACCAAGTAGGCTGGGATTTTATGAAGGGCAATGGAAGCATTTGCATTCCCTGAAACAATATTAGAATTAATTGGGAGTATCTGCGAAGGATCGAAGGCATGAATTAAGGTAGGAAGGTTCCTGTCTGATAAGGCAGAAAACTAAATTGCAGGTCTTTGTTCAGTGTTTTCTTTTGCAGTTCGAGGAATTGAGAGTCTCTTCCCCCCACACTGTTGCAGAGGTGTTAAAACTGTCACTACACTGAGAGACCCTTGCAGAATAAATTCCTCAGACTACAAAAGAAAACCCTGAACAAAGGCCTACAATTTAGTTACTTTTCTGGCTGTGGCTGGATAACTTCTAAGTATAGTGTAAAACAAGGTTTGAACCAAACATAAATGAGGGTGATTAAAGACAGAAAAAAAGCAGTCCTTTTCCAGAAGGTAAAGAAAATAACAGTGACCCTCACAAATACCATTGTATGTCAGTGGCATGGGAATTTAAAGTTACTTCCTTATGTCTGGCTTGAGTCATACAAAGTATTATGGGAAAGAGAAAGGCTTGAGGGAGTACATGATCATGTTGAAGCCCCATTGGTAGCTATGTTTAGAAAACAGGAAAAATTACAAATAAAGCACTTAGAGTGATTTTGAGGTGTTACAAAGATAGAGTGAAAAAACTGTTTATTTTTTTTTAGTTCTAGGGTGGAAGTTTCCTTTAAGTGGCTTAAGTTAATGTTCCCAGTGGAACAAAGTGGTTTAGGATTAATGGATTTGTATGGATATTTTACAACTACACTGTTAAAGTTCATATACATAACACAAGCAGAAATTTATAATTCAAAGTATCTGTGATGAAATGGGGGCTGGGAGTTCAAGAAATAAGGAGAGAGTCAGATATTTGATGCCGATCCTTAAGGAGAATAACAACAATCATACAGAAAGTTATATTCATAAAGTTGTAGGAAATATTCTAAGAACTAAGCCAACAAAAGAATGGAGGAAAGAGATTTTGCCAATAGGAATGACTGCAAGTAGGAGGTACGTAATAAGCAAGAGGGAGCTTGAATTTACTGGGGAAACAGGCAAAGGAACCGAAGTATTGATAAATAATTAGAGAGGAAAAGGTAATAGAGTGGGATGAGACCAAACAGAAGTTTGGATTGCAGGTTAGAGATTGTCTTCCCTACCAGGGACTGATGTCAGAATATAGGTAAAGAAAAAGGGATAAGGGAATTACAAATGCAAAGACCTGCTCTGATACAGTTTTTAGTCGAGTCTAGAACTGAAGCTGCTGTTAAAAAGGGATAATTAGTTGAACATATAAAATATTGCATGATAACTGTAAGAATCAATGAGGTGGTTAGAAAAGATTGTGAAGTGATACTGGAAAAGCAATATACATGGGAATAATAGGAGGACATATGCATGGCTCACAAGCATGCAACAAAGTTCAAAAAGTTTAAGATTTTTATTGGAAGTGTTTACATAGCTATTTTATACGCCAAGCAGACTTAAAAAAATTTACTTAGCTAGATAGCAAATGTTGGAGACGTGATAGGGAAGAAATAGGTAAATGGGAGTATGTGTTTTGGGAGTGTAATTACTTGGCAGATTTTAAAAATTTCCTGCAGAATACGCTGTCAAAAATATTGGGTGAACAAATGGCTGTAACTAAGGAAATGATTCTTTTGAGTTAGGACACAGAATCTGAATTGCCTAGACATAGTAATGCCTTGTTAAGTTTAATCCTGTTGGCTGCCAAAAAAAGCAATTACTAGAAAAAGGAAATCAGTCTAAACCAAATGTAAAAGTGAGATCTTTAGAAAAGGGAAGGAGCACACTACATAAAAATAAATGGAACTTGTGAGAACAATACTTGCAAAATAATGTTCAGGAGAAGGAGGTGGAGCGAGTTTTAAGGGAAAGCAGGAAATGAGCAAATGATGGACTGATGGTTGTAAAGACAGAAAAAATATGGGATGTATGATCTATGCAAATGGAAAAATGATAATGTGGTTTATTTTAATTTTCTGTTAATATATGTTTGCCTGTACTTGAATTGATAATTTAGCAGAGATGTTTAAAAAGGAATTTGCTATCTTGGGTTTGCAAAATCAAAACCAAACGTTAGAATTTTTCTGAGTGATGCATTCAGTTCTCATAATTGTATTTATTTCCAGTTTGATTACTAGGGAAGTCCACTGGGCCCAGAGAGCCCATTTTCAGTGGAGGCCTGGGGAGAAAAGCTCCAGAATGCAGATTACAGTAAAGATAACAGCCAAGTAAAATAAAAGTTACAAGTACAAATACATATCAAATTCAATACCAAGCATGAGCAATTATGCCCATAGCAAAAATATCATATGGATTATAAAGTACAGAGTCGATTTGATGAAATATTCACACAGTGAGGCGAAGGCTATTTACAGTATTTACATAGTGCAACAGATCATTTGGGAATTAGCTATAGAAGGCTATAGCCAACTATAAGGAGCTTAGGAACTCAGGAGGATAACCAAAGGATTTTACTTATAAGAGATCTAGGTAGGGAGAATGTAGTTACATTTCCATTTGGAGGGTAGGTGTAAAGCTGAGTTTTGAAGTCTGTGTTTGACATTGTCCTGAGTGCGGAAGGGAGAGAATTCCATTTTTGCCTAAGAAGAAAGAGAGGAGAAGTTGTCCAGCAGGACGTTTAAGTTTGTGGACAGTAATTAAATTTTGGTGTTCGGATCTGAGAGTTCTATTTGGGGGTATAAGGGGAAAGGGTGTTTGTCAGTATGGGGCATTTGGTTGGATTAAATATTAGCCTGTGTGTTGTGGTAAGTTGGAGGTAGTCAAGGTAATTTCAGAGTTCTAACCAATTTAGAGATTGGAGAGTAACACAGTGATGAGTGGAATATTTGGCTTTAGTGGCAAATTTGGAAATTTTGTTATAACATTTTTCGAGTTTGGAAGTGATGGAGTAGGATAGGTTGGTTAGTAGAGGGGCACCGTACAATAGGGAGGGAAGGAGGTAAGTAGAGGCCAGAGTATGCTTAGTAGAGGAGGAGAGGAAGCAGTTGTTCCTGTATAGCATACCCAGTTTTTGGTGGGTTTTCTTTATATTTTGCTGAATGTGGATGTCGAACTTGAGTTGTTCATCTATAGTTACGCCGAGTAGTTTGGTGAAGAGAACAACATCAATAGGAGAGTTATTTTGGCTGAGAACTTGGAAGGAACTTTTATCATAAGAGAAGGATTTTGACAGTGGGAATAGTAGTATTTTAGATTTGTTTGCATTGAGAGAAAGGTGATTTTGGTGTATCTAGATTTCAGTAGTTGAGAAGGCAGTCTGGGTCTTAGAAGCTCAGGGAGGTTAGAGGCAGAGCAGACTAAAGTTGAGTCGTCTGCATATTGAATGACTTTAACATTTGGAATAGCAGAGTGAAAATTATTGATAAAGATATTAAACAGCATTGGTCCAAGGATGGATCCCTGTGGTACGTCGGTAGGGGTGGATAAGAAAGGCGACGTGCCTTTTTTTCCATTTCACAGCCTGAAATCTGTCTTACAGATAACTTGAGAACCAGGATAGAGTGTTTTGGGAGTGATTTAGGTTTAAGAGATGACTCAGAAGATGCTTGTGGGAAACAGTTTTGAATGCTTTAGAGATCTAGGAAAACTGTAGATACTAAGTTCCCAGAATCGCGGCTTGGTTGACAGTTTCTCAGAAGGAGAGTAGAGCTGTTATGGTGCTATGCCCTCGTCAGAAGCCATGTTGGGTTGGAGTAAGAAGCTGGTTCTGAGTCAGAAAAGGCATTAGTTGGAGGTGGATGCATTTTTCTAGGATTGTTAGAAATTGGAGAGTGAAGAGCTGTATGGTGGAAGTTTGAGATGTTAGTGTTTTTGCCTCCCTTGTGGAGAGGAAGAATGAAGGCAGAACGCCAAAGTTTGGGAACACAGGATTCCTTTATGGATCTATTAATTAGGATACTGATTGGGAGTGCTATACCATCGGCAGCAGACTTGAGGAAGAATGAGTGATGTTATCAGGTGCATTGGAGCAAGGTTTAAGTTTGGATAGAAGTCTTTTTATGTAGCTAGTGGGAACAGGTTTGAGCTCAAACATGGGGGGGGGATTTATTGGAAAACGTCTTAGGTCGGATATTGACTCTAAGAAGAATGAGTTAAATAGTGAGGCTAATTCAAGGTCAGATTTACTTCGGTCAGGACAGGGGTTATTTTTGGAGCCTGCGTTGAGAAGTGAGTTTATTGAGTTCCAGAATAGTCTAGGGTATTTAGTATGGTTGGAGTGGAGCTTAGTGTAGTAAGATTTTTTTGTCTTTGATGATTTGTTTTTTTAACAAAGTTATGAAGCTGTGTGTATTGGAGAAGGGTTTCGGTGAGTTTATTCTTTTGGTAAAGCTTCCAGGATTTGTCTCTTTGATGCATAATTTGTTTTGTTTCTTTAGTTAGCCAAGGGGCAGATATGGTTTTTATTCTTTTTGTTCTTGGTGGAGCTAGTGAGTTTAGAGCATCTAGGAAGTTAGAATTAAAGTGGTCTATGGCTTTGTCAAGTAGAAGGGTTTTTAGAATGTTCCAATTCATTTGTTTGAGATAGTTGGAGAAAGTTTTGGGGTCAGATTTACTAAGGTTGCGAGTGTGAATATATTGATGCTGAGGCAGAGGGGGAGGTGGTTGCATGGTAAATGAAAGCTGGGAGGTGGTCGCTAATAGTGTCAGGGATGGTGCCAGAGTTGGTATTTATTTGGATAGGAGACTATGATCCAGTCAAGAGTGGATCCTGGGGGATTTTTTTATTGGGTCTGGTGATGGAGTGGGTTACTTGAGTAAAGTTAAAGAGGTTAATAGATAAGGAGGGTGTGGGGCTCTTGATTTTATTACAGACTATGTTTACATCGTCTAGAATGTAAGTTTCATGGTTAATTTCAGCTGAGGCCCATAGGAGTATGTCTTCGAGGGTTGAGATGTTATTTCCGGGTGGGATATAAAGGGCGATAATACAGAGGGTTTTGTGATTATTCATTCTTAGTAGACCTACTGTTAGTTCTGCATTAGCGAATTGAGGAATAGGATTTGATAAAGGAATTAAGGTGAGAAGATTGGAATAGATTAAGGCAGCGTCGCTGCCTTTTCTATTTAAGCGCTCACGTCTGAGAGCATGAAATCCAGAGGGTAGGATTTCAGAGTCAGAGTTTCTTCTCTGTTTCTTTGAGTTGGTTGGAATTTAATTGAGAGACGTTAGTGTGTATGTTGTGCAGTTTGGGAGGGAATTCCTCCTTTTTTTGCTTAGCAGATGAGGTAGCACTGTGAAGTTATCTATAAAAGTATGCATTTGCATTATTTTGTTCATTTATATTCCCATTTCTCCTTTCATGTTTACTTTTGAAACAGTATTTTATGGCCTTTAACATATTTTGTCTCCCAATGATTGCATATGATTTTTATATCATTAAAATGGGTTTATTAAATGTTCTAAGTGTGATCATAGCTCTCAGCCTTTCATCTGCAAAGTGTGGAACAATGCCTCTAATAATGTAGAACATATGGGTGAAATGTGAAACACTATCATCTTCAACTAGAAAGCTCAAGGAATGTTCAGAATGTGTTACTGTATAAAAGTTCTTTTTCACAAATTAATACAATTCATTGTTATTTACTGTGTTCGTTGGATAAAAATTGTTAACACTAAATGTGAGAGATCCTTTCAGTATGAAATTGCAAGGGACACCGACCTTTTAAGGCTTAAAATGGCGATCATAAAATAGCTTTCCTGGCTAGCTTATCCTGTGGGATTATAAAGCCAATCACCTCTAGTCATAGAAAAAAATGGCTTACAAATTCTTGCATTGAGGTATCATTTTTCAGATGCCTAATTTGCATTCCTGTCTTCATCTCTTTTAGCCTACTTCTTCAGAAAAATGCTGTAAAACTATTTTCTGTAGATTATTTTGTATAACTTAATGTTTCAATTGTCATCCATGACGTTATAATAATAATATTATGATTTTGATTTTACAGTATTCTACTGCAGTGATTTTTTTGTTCATAGGTGTGTACTAGGTTAATGGCCCTGGACCCTTTACAAGCCTAGCCCATATATAGAAGTTTTTCAAAACCAAATATTACCTTACTAAATAAAATAGGCGAGAGAGGCCTTGAATTTACTGGATAAAACAGCAAAGGAACCTAAGTATTAGGAACAAATAACTAGAGAGGAAAATGTAATAGAGTGGGATGATTCTGATTTTATAGTGTTCTTTTTTATGCTTTGTTTTTGTTTTGCATAGTATTTCATAGTTTAGTGTGTACAAAAGCAAATATCACTTTACTAAATAAAATAGGCAAGAGAGGGTTTGATGTTACCAGAGGAACAACAGTGTGAATACATACATAAACCTTTGTATTGCGTTTCTTTTTTTAGTAGAGCTTTTCTCCAGTGGTTTTCGCTTAAAAAGGGTATTCTACCCAATCAGGCTTTCCTGGTCAAGAACTGCTAATAAATAAATAAAAATAAAATAATAAAACCTTTGTCAAATGAGGTATGAGTTCAATAAACTAGCTGTCTTTCCAGCTTAAGGTAATGCATTGCTACCATCTGTGTGGTAGAAACTTGAAGCGTGGCACTTAATTTTTGTTAAGCAGTATGCCCTAGCTGTCCACTTTAGGCAGCCTTCATTTTGCAGTAAGGTACTGCTGAATGAAATGCTGTCTTACAGGATTCCTTCTCCTTTTGGTATCTCACAGTGCTTTTTATTTAACCAAGCAGAGATTTGTGAATGGTGAAGACTTGCCCAGGGATTCATGAAGCTCGCTGAAAGGACAGCGATAGCCTTGCGCCGACCGTGCAGTTTAGAGATGGCACAGCAGCACCATATGCATATTAATGAAGGCGTGCTGCCACAACGTCCACGTGCACAGGAAACATGCGTGAGTGCAGGGGGCATGTCTAAGCGCTGCATGGAGGAGTTAACATGGCTGCAGACGCGCAACCTAAAATGCTGACAAGTACAGCCTCCTCTAATAGTAATCACTCCTGTCAGTGTCCGTGGATACTAAAATGTATGCAAAGCATACAAGGCAGTTCCGCGAACACAAAAGTAAAAAGTAAACACAAAGGCACGTAGCTGAATATTGAACCCCTGTCCCTCGAACAAATACCTTTTAAAACCCCGTGCCTGTATTTCATTGTAGTGTTGATTGTTATACCAGTGGAAAAGAAACGCAGTGTGTTTGTGCGCTGCTGACTAAGCCTAGCCCAATGGTTAGGGTTACCACCTGTCCCACTTTGTGAGGGACAGTCCCTCTCTGGGCAGTTGTATCCTTACCAAAAATATTAAAAATGGCAAATGTCCTGCGATTGTAGGACATAATTATGTCCAATATTTTATGTAATAGTTGCATAAAATAGTTATTTCTGTATCTAAAATACCTAAATGTTACAAGAAACAGAATAAGCAACTAAACTGCTACAAAAATAAGCTTTTATTTAGGCAAAAAAGTAAAGTTATATCCTTTGTGGGTATATGTCAGCCTGTAAAATCTGATGCGTGTCCCGAAAATGTCACACTTTGGCCATTTGAAAAGGTGGCAACCCTACCAATGGTCAGAGCATTCGCTCAATATCTGTCCATTTGTGGTTTAAGTCGTCCTTGTCTGGACGTCCCAAAGATGAATGGGTATTACCTGGGTCTACCTACCATGTCATGAAAGATAAGTATTTGTGTGTACCTATGTGCATGTGAAGTACAGCACGGGGAAGATCAAATATGGTAGGGTTGTCCTCACAACCATATTGGTACCGGAGATATGTAGAGTACGCAGTGTGTACTGCTGTCTGTGCCATGGGTCATCAACCAGAGAAGGGATGGATGGTGTGTTTGTGGAATGGGGGGGGTAATGTAATAATTTGCCAAGGGGAGACTGGGTCAGATGTACAATAGGTGAACTGGAGGTGTACGAGGGAGCAGTGGGTGAATCAGAAAGGAAACCAAAGAATATACATTCACATCCGCAATACACCCTGACAGGCCATACTGCAGAACACAATCCCACAGACATATGAACATTAAAATGTGCGATACACGTGTACAGAAACAATACTGGCACACACCAACATAATGGTCTGGCCTGAACTGGGCCATCCATCCCCAACACACCTGGATACATAATTGAATATCCATCATACCCTCCACAGCACACCACCACCCCTTGCTGAACGTCCACCAAAACCACCCATACTCGGGCTGCTAGCTTGGCGCAGCCATATCTGCACATAGTGCCCCCTACCCACATCTGTTAGGCAGTCACACCCTAGGCAGCCTCAGGCTTGCAAACTAGGTATCCCATGCATGCATAACCCTACCACATTTTCAAATAGCCAGAAGAATGGGGTTTGTCGTCCACAATTTTTGGACATCCCTCATGGGATAAGTGTCTGTTCTCAAGATTAGCCTTTGTGGCATAACACGATGTCCACCCCAGTTGACATCCGGGCACAAGACAGATTAGCAGTACTTGTCCACAACCCTGCTCAGCCTCCACCCGGTCCTGCAGAACCTAAGACCCGGGATTAAACACCTGACCATGATGCACGTCTCCCCACATGCATTATCTGGAATATATACCTTTCACATGTTCACATGAAGCTTCCCCATAGCCATCTTCCAAGTAGTACATGTCCACACATTGTATACCCCGTACAGGTTCCTCGTCGTAATGATGCACACAACCCCTGTATACAAACGGTACAGGTACCTCCCGTATGCAGTTGTTCATATACATGACCATGTATAACTCCAGATATGTAGTCATATATCTATAAATGTACATACTTATGTTCGCATAGCTACACATCACACACACATGCATATAAGTAGTTGCCAGGTATGTGTCCTATTCATAAATATGTATACTTGCAACTGTATACATATGCCTCTCAGAAACATATGAACAGTAACATGTACTATACATATGTACACCAACTGACTGTCACATTTGTTGCCAGTACTGTGGAATGCCTGTAGTAAAGTCATATATCCTAATTACCATCCATACAGAATGTATCACGGATGGTTTAGTGGTAAAACCAGTGACTATGGTGTTCCTGTTTCCGGGTCCAAGCCATGCAAGGGCTGCTAATTTTATATGATGGCCGGAATAATGGCAGTTGAATATAGGGTGATTAAGGCACTTCAAAGCAGATGTAAGCGGGTATGCGCAACGGTAAGTGGCGGTCATTCAACAGTATGGGAAATGTAAATAAGCATGTAGGTGTATATGCATGTGTATGTACAGATATATATATATATATATATATATATATATATATATATATATATATATATATATATATCCATGAAGAATGAACATGGTCACAATAAAGCAGCCCTAACGAATGTGAAGGGAAATAGCAGCGGAATCCCCCGTAGTATTTAGTGCTGTCATATCAAGCTGCCCAGAGGTGAGCAAACCTCCTGCATCTCCAACCACAGGTAGGATGCTAACAGTGGAACTAACTTTGTCCACGTGATAAGTCTGACTTTCAAACAGGTACAGAGCAGTCCCAGTCACCATTCGGACAAGCTGAAAACTGGAAGATTAATTGAACATCCTGACCATTATATGAACGTATGTCCCTGGACTATAAGCTTGGGACGTCTGAATATACTTGGAGTGAGCCAACATACGGGACGTGTCTAGAGCAGTAGGGAGTGGCACATGTGTAGTGGTGTGGTTTATTTCCGACCAGAGAATGGATGACTGCTGTGTTAGTGATGTTTTGCTGTGTTTGTTCTGGTAACTATGAACCATGGGTATACATGCAAATGAAGCAGCACAGCAATAGTGTAGTGGTTAGAGCATCCGCCTATCAAGCAGACTTTGCCAGTTCGACTGCAGCACACCCATTTATGATGTATAATCCATATACGAGCATATCTTTCTAATTTTATGCTGTATAACGATATAATGCCATTGAAATGTGAACTGGGGTGACGTATCACAGTAAGAATGCAGAAGGTGTTTGCGTGATGGGAAATGACGGTTAAACGGAAAACCACTGCTGAAAAGTGTTGTACTCGCCCTTTGTCCAACAGCCCTTGTTCTGCCCAGCAAGACAATAAACCGCCTCGGCCAGGCTCAATGCCAGGACCCTACACATCACAATCAATGTGATTTACCACTAAGCCACAGCAGTTATACCTAACTCTGATGTTATCACAAACATAGCAGACAACACAGTCATTCAACAGTATGACCAAAGTAATTAATCATGTGTATATGCATGGGTACGTACACACACACACGCACACACACACATGGATCAGGCAATCCCAAGCAAAACAAAGACTCTTTGTACCAAAGGCAAGCGTCCAGTCTGGTGGACCCCAGCCATAAACAAACTCTACAATAAAAGGAGAAAGCTACTACAAGATAGAGCAAAATCCTTAAAAGGTAAGACACCGCTGATCGCTATAAGTAAAAAGCTAAGAGCTCTCATAAAATCATCCAAAGCTAATTTTGAGAAAAAAATAGCTAAGGACTCTAAAGACAACCATAAAGCATTCTTTAGCTATGTCAGAAACCTAGGAGGAAATTCCCAGATATGCTCAGAATTAGTTCAAAATGATGTGAAGAGTACTGATCCTACAGACATTGCCAACATACTGGCTGACAGGTTCAGTGCAAACTTCTCCCCGCCTAAAGAAGAGATATCTATACCAAATGATTGTAGCCCCCCAAACATCTCCAATGCCCAGGTGAGAAATGCTCTCTCCAAGGCAAAGAACACAGCATCCATGGGACCTGATGGTGTCCCCGGCTGTGTGCTCCATGAACTCAATGAGGAATTAAACCCACAGTTAGGACAGCTGTTTAATCTTAGTCTCACCTCCGGATATTGCCCAGGGAGTGGCGACAGACTGTGGTCCCACTCCACAAAGGCGGTGCCTCCACCGACCCTGGAAATTACCGTCCCATTAGCTTGACAAGCCTGATCTGCAAAGCCATGGAAAGGATCATAATGGATCTCATAAATAAAGACATAGGGAATTTGCAGACTTTGGATCCAACCCAGTTTGGCTTTGTCAAAGGCAGATCATGCCTTTTAAACTTGGTTGACTTCTTTGAAACAGTCACCAAGGCCATTGACGAGGCGTAGGCAGTCCATACAGCCTACCTAGACCTGGCGAAGGCTTTCGATACAATACCCCACTCGGGTATCATTGAAAAACTCATCAACTTAAATGTAAACCCATACATTACAAGATGGGTTGCAAACTGGCTGAGTGACAGAACCCACAGGGTCAGAGTTGCTGGCGCCATGTCAGACTCTAAGCCTGTCACAAGTGGTGTCCCACAGGGCTCAGTCCTGGGCCCACTCTTGTTTGGCATCTACTTTTCTGAAGTACAAGCAAACACAGGAGGGTTATGGCTGACAAAGTTCGCAGATGACTGCAAACTGGGTGCCGTAGTTGAGAACACATCCGAGACAGATATCCTTCAGAAGGGTCTCACAGAAACGGAAAACTGGTGCCAGAGCCATGGCCTCAAGTTAAATGCCAAAAAATGCATAGTCATCCCCTTCGGGAAAAATAAGGTTACCCCTAGCTACCATATAGGTGGCAATCCCCTGAACACAGAAGAAGTTATTAGGGACCTGGGAACCCAGGTTGACAGTAGCCTTTCATTCGACACTCATATTGCTAAAGTAGTTAGGAAGACCTTCTACATTGCCCACCTTATCATGAAGGGATTCACATCTAGATCAAGGGAAGTCATAGTCTCCCTATACTCATCACTCATCAGACCAATGATCGAGTACAATGCCCCATTCGAATGTACCTGACCCGACACTTGCAGCAGCTGGAGAGGCCACAAAGTTCCTCACCAAAAGGATAAAGGGTCTCAAAATCTGTCTTATGCTGCACGACTGAAAGAACTCCAGTTATATTCAGTTGCGGCTTACTCAGAGGTGACCTATGCCTAACATACAAGGCCATGTCAAACCCAGATTTGATGAACATGCTTCATCTCAAAAAATCTAGATCCCTCAGAGCCACAAGGGCGAGTGACTTAAACCTCGACACGGTTATTAATAGGACGTGCTGGAGGGATAGATTCATCACCCAAAGACTCCCTATGCTGTGGAACAAAATCCCGGTTTATGTGAGGCAGAGCACCTCGCTGGCCTTGTTCAAGAGGAATCTTGACCAATGGATGGGAGATCGCAGATGCACCCCAGGGGTTACCTCAGTGTCACTGCTCGACAGAGGCACGGCTAAATAATGGGCATAGTTTCTCCAAACTAAGGGGTGGCGTAAGCCACAAAACTATGGCTAGGCTTGTAAATGCCCTCGGGCAGATAGCCTATAGCCTAGTATGAACCTATGAACCTATATATATATATATATATATATATATATATATATATATATATATATGTATGTATATATATCT
>NC_056732.1:60646935-60661935 GCF_019279795.1 Protopterus annectens
AGACGGCACTGAAAATAACGCAACATGCAGCATGTGCAAATGTCCACACAGTGATATGGAAATGAGAAGCACCATGCAAATGAGGCAGACATAGATTATACAAATGATAACATCAGACATGGTGGATGAATTCAGAAATGTATAAAACACATGCACTGTGCTGTGGAGCAAGCTTCTTCTGAACACTGGGGATTTTTAGTCTGCAGGGCTACGAATATACTAGCCTTAACAGTGCAGAATGTGTTACTGGCCATCACTGGATCCACTGACCACAGTGTTGTGCATCATGACCATCAGCATCAGTGCAGAAGATACCTTATATCTGCCAACACCTCATGGACTAAAGGTCAGTCGACTGATACTGAGTTGGATAGGGAAACCATACGAGACCTAAAAGGGCTATGTCATCCACAAGCAGAATCAAGGGGAATACGTGGATCTTAACTACAGGGACCCTTCAGTGACCTATGAAGGACACATAAGGAGTATTGTAGGTGCCAGCCTTGTGTATTCTACATCAGTTCCTCATCATCAGGCTGCGGCACGTGGAGAAGCACATTTTTATTTATTTTATTTATCATTTTATTGACAGGGTTAGTCCCACTAGGCTAGTAGCCTCTTTTCAGGGAAGACCCTAAAATGGTATTTATGCAACTAGGGCAAATTTGGACAAGGCATTGAGAAACTTCCCCTACAGTTTTACATCCACCTCGGCTACCACCAAGTCAAGCACTTTTAATGTCTCATCCAAAAGCACCACACTCCAGAGTGCAGCACTCTCCTTATGCTACATTGTAGTGACAGCAGTTTATCTACCTGGTGTGGGAACAGAACCCACAGCTTTCTGCATTAAAGTGAGTATGCAACCTGTTGTACTGCTTACACTGTCTTGTTCCCCAGGGATTCAGGAAAGAAGATTAGTATGTCCTATGTGACATAGATTGCACACATATTGCCATCAAGCATAAAAAGGCCCTTGTGGTTGTTACCCTAGTATAGCTTATGAACCTATGAAGAAGAGCGAGACACCATTAGTAATCGATCTGTTGATAAAAGCGAGATCATCGGGGCATCCAAACAGGGTTGATGAGTAGAGCCTATGGAGCCCCGATCAAAGAAAAGAGCTTTAGTTAGGTAGCCTTTTGAAGCTGAGAAAAATGGGTTAATTACAAATCAACAGCTGAAGAATGGGAAGTGGTAACCCTAGCTCCCAGATATACTATTAAATCATGGAGACTTAGAATCTTTGTGTGTAAGTACCTTCATAGATGTTTTCACATGCTGTCTAGGTTAAGGGAAATATTTTCACAAATAGCAGTATTCTGTTGGCATTTCAACCTAGGCAAAACAGGCACTTGGGACCATTGGAAGTGTCAAAAGCTGCAGCCCTTAAACTGAACCTTAGATGAACCGGTAATGGACATGGGGGAAGGGGGGTGAGGGTGCAGGATAGCTGAGGTGATAGAGATAGAGATAGATAATGAACTCAGAGAGCTGCAACCGAAAGGCCTTAGTCAAGGAAAAGGCACATTTTTGCCTAAGAATTGCAGTTTATAGGACAAATGTAAACAAATGAGTAAGCTTGCACCCTATGGGGGAGCACTAGAAATATCCCCTATTTAGGATTGCTTAGTATATGAGAGTGGGCCGGCAGTTGACCAGATAATATGATTAAACTCGGAGCAAGTTATTATGCAAAGGCTAACAGGGTCTCTGACTGTCTGTTTTTTTGTACATAGTGTTTCGCAAACTAAGCTGTAATCAACAATATCATTGTCAGCATGGTTGTATATCTCCGTTACAAAATTTGTGTTAACAGTGTCTAAAAGAGCTGGCTTATGTACAGTGTCTGTACAGTTTGTAAAAACCAGGGGCACAATCATTCTGGAAGTTGTAGGTAGTTAAAACTCTGTTTGTAAACTTGAAATGGTAAAGTTTTAGAAAGAGTTCTTGTTACCTGACAGCAGAAGAGCCGGGGGGGGGGGTGACACAGTATTTGTCCACATAGTTATGCCTGGGAAATGTGAAGGAATCATCCTGAACGGGAAAGACAGTGGGAGAAAGGATGGCACTGTGGGAGCAAATAGTTACAACTAGCTACTCATTGGAACTCCAAAAGTTATTTTTCACAGAGAGGCTTGTACTGTAGAATGCATTACTGGTATGGATGGTGGAGACAGAATCCACAGCAGCTTTCAATATTAAACGGGCAACGTAGGGATAGAGTGGTACAATGGTAAATGCACTTAAAAGGCCAGAATGCAAAAGCATTTTGTCTTCTGACGTTAGACAAATTTAATGTAATGTAAAAATTTGTCTCACTACATCAGAATGATGTTTTATTGTATTGCAGCTGAGATCTGGAATTTGGTTCCCTCCAGCTGAGTTTACAGTCTTCACTCCTCCAAGTGCAGCTTCTTCATTCAAACCAACAGTCTGTTTCTGTTTTTTTCTCCCCTTTTAGTTTCTCATCCATATTTAATCTGCTGCATTTTTCTCTACCTCTACATCCCTCTCAACTGTTATTCCTCCTCATCCTGAAGCATTTGCCTTTTCTAACGCTACACTAATCACTATAACCTTCTCTACCTTTATTTCTGGTCTTTTTAATAATGCTTAAAAAACATTAGTAATAGCTATTCAGTTTAAACCTTTCTACATGTACAAAGAAATTTATTGAGACTATCAGTTTTAAGCCTTGTATACTTTGTACATATTTTCATATGTGTTACACTATTTACTGTAGTAATTATAAAGCTGTTTTACCATCGTTTTGTGTTTTATTATTCTACAAGTTTTAAGCTAGTTTATTTATTTAGCCTTAACTGGCAGTTGCTTGATATTTACTTGTTTGCACTAGTTAACTCCCTGTGACACAGGTCAGGACTAAAAAAAAAAGCCTTTGGACCATTTCAGTTACCAGGTCATCATATATAAAAAACAAAAGAATACATGTTTCCTGTTGGCTGTCACACCTACCTGCATTATCTTGCTTCTGAACCTTGCTTATACGGAATCATATATTGTCTTTCACAAAGACCAGGTGCCTCTTAGGTCTCACCCAGATTTCCTTCCGAGGGTAGTTTTAGAATTGTGCCTTGATCAGTCAGCACATCTCCTTGTCCTGATTTCTAGTAGAAACCAATGGAGAAGGAGCTCTTCACATCCTGGATGTGGGCTGTTAGCTTAGTTTCTTCTTGAAGTGATTCTGTGAATTCCAGAAAAATGTAAGTTTATAAACTTTGCTTCAGGGAGTGGATTGACAGTGCTAAGCAGACCCTTTCCAAGTGGATAGCTGATTGCATTACCTTTTACATTCAGGAAGTGAAACACCAGTTGACAAATTATGCTGTCAAAGTGCATTCCACTAGTGGAGTGTCCGCCTCCAGTCCTTGTTCTGTGGACATTTTTCTACAGCCAGATGGTCGGACTATGACTGCAAGAAAGTGACTTCCTCTAGTACTCTGCTTCAGGATTCAGCCCTCTCAGCTGTTACCTGTTAGCTGTTGTTGGACTTCTGACAATGTTGAGTAGCTCTTTTTGGGGTTCTTCCCACTTATAGACCCAGTGGGGAGAGTCTTCATTGTCATATATTTATATAAAACATTTTT
The DNA here is from genome assembly GCF_019279795.1 of Protopterus annectens. NCBI lineage: Eukaryota > Metazoa > Chordata > Ceratodontiformes > Protopteridae > Protopterus > Protopterus annectens. The sequence continues at coordinate 60,650,547 of NC_056732.1, forward strand.
GTAATATCGTTATCTGTGAGAAGGCGCAAACATTAAAGTTATTCAGAGTAACAGGAATCTGTGAGAAGGCACAAAGATTAAAGTTATTCAGAGTAACAGGAATCTGTGAGAAGGCGCAAACATTAAAGTTATTCAGAGTAACAGGAATCTGTGAGAAGGCACAAAGATTAAAGTTTTTCAGAGTAACAGGAATCTGTGAGAAGGCACAAACATTAAAGTTATTCAGAGTAACAGGAATCTGTGAGAAGGCACAAACATTAAAGTCTTTCAGAGTAACAGGAATCTGTGAGAAGGCACAAACATTAAAGTCTTTCAGAGTAACAGGAATCTGTGAGAAGGCGCAAACATTAGTCTTTCAGAGTAACAGGAATCTGTGAGAAGGCACAAACATTAAAGTCTTTCAGAGTAACAGGAATCTGTGAGAAGGCACAAACATTAAAGTCTTTCAGAGTAACAGGAATCTGTGAGAAGGCGAAAACATTAAAGTCTTTCAGAGTAACAGGAATCTGTGAGAAGGCGCAAACATTAAAGTCTTTCAGAGTAACAGGAATCTGTGAGAAGGCGCAAACATTAAAGTCTTTCAGAGTAACAGGAATCTGTGAGAAGGCGCAAACATTAAAGTCTTTCAGAGTAACAGGAATCTGTGAGAAGGCTTAAACATTAGTCTTTCAGAGTAACAGGAATCTGTGAGAAGGCGCAAACATTAAAGTCTTTCAGAGTAACAGGAATCTGTGAGAAGGCGCAAACATTAAAGTCTTTCAGAGTAACAGGAATCTGTGAGAAGGCACAAACATTAAAGTGTTTCAGAGTAACAGGAATCTGTGAGAAGGCGCAAACATTAAAATGTTTCAGAGTAACAGGAATCTGTGAGAAGGCGCAAACATTAAAGTCTTTCAGAGTAACAGGAATCTGTGAGAAGGCGCAAACATTAAAGTCTTTCAGAGTAACAGGAATCTGTGAGAAGGCACAAACATTAAAGTCTTTCAGAGTAACAGGAATCTGTGAGAAGGCACAAACATTAAAGTCTTTCAGAGTAACAGGAATCTGTGAGAAGGCACAAACATTAAAGTCTTTCAGAGTAACAGGAATCTGTGAGCAGGCACAAACATTAAAGTCTTTCAGAGTAACAGGAATCTGTGAGAAGGCACAAACATTAAAGTTATTCAGAGTAACAGAAATCTGTGAGAAGGCACAAACATTAAAGTTTTTCAGAGTAACAGGAATCTCGCAGAACAAGAGGAGGAGCAAATGCAGAGAGCTAAAGGAAAAGTATCTGAGAGAGGACCCTCCTTAATGCTTTTTGGTAACCTCCCCCCCCACCCTTGGGCAACTCCTCAGTCCTGTAGCTGTTGCTAAAATTCCCCGTAAATCAAGCAATTTTTTATATATATATATATATATATATATATATATATATATATATATTTATTGTTTTTAATGAGGAAAATATTGAAGCTCATTTGTTGGGGGTTAACTGATAAGCCTGTCATGTTGTCTTAGTTTAGTATATGATGTTACATCATGTTGTCTTAGTTTGATACATGATGACATGTAATTAACTTGTAAGAAGCTGCATACATACTACTCCAGAAAGTGGGCACTTCTAACTGATGTGAGGAGGATTCAAGGATATTTGCTGCTAAGAAGGGGTCCTCCCACAAATCAGCTGACATGGTAAAAGTGAATGTTATCTGTACTATATTCTAAGTAATTTTTCATTTATTATCAATTTCTCCAATAGATTAATTTAATTGAAACTAAGAAATAATAATAATACATGTGGTACATTTGTATGCACGTTTGTAACGCATCTGGATTTTCGAGGAAGTCTTCCTTGTGTGACTGCATCGTACAGAGGAAAATGCAAGGAGACAACTAGAAAATTACTCTTCTAACCAAATGCTGTGGATGTTAAATCACGTGAATATTCTTGCTTTTCCAGGTAGCTGTATTTTGCCAGTTTCTGCGAGATGTTGACTATATGACTGCATTTAAAGCACTTCAGGAACAGAACAGGTAAGCATGCTGCAGTTGTGCTGAACTCAAGCATAACCTTCACAGAACTGTTAACTTTTTGTATTCAGCCTCTTTCCTGACTGATCCAGAACTGTTCTTAACTGTCATGAGGTTGACTTTGGTGTTTTTTATTTCTTAAATTTCTGAAATCTTAAAATCTCATGTACTGAATTTCACAGCCACATTTGTCAGACTCTTAACTCAGATTGTTTCTTTGAACCTGCTTGAGAAAACATGGTGAACACAGTCCTCAAGTCCACTCTCCAGTTCATGTTTGTCATGTTTAGTTTTGTTTTCTCTTTATTATTGGTTTAAGTGGGTAGGTGAGCTGGTCATCTTGGACCAATTTCAGTAATGACCCAGGTTTCAAGGGCAAAGACTAAATGCAATGCATATGGTACTTTTGTAGCCAGTCAACCAGCTTATTTTAGGAGGTATAAGGAGCCCAAAGTACCTAGAAAACAAAAATACAGACACTGAGAGAACATGCAAACCGCACAGTGACTGAATATAACAAGATGTGAGGCAGAGATCTTAATGACTGAGCAACAATGCTTTCCTATTTTATGCTTTAGCTTTCTGTAATAAATTATTAAGGTTTCTAAGATTTACACAATTTTACACAAGTCCTCTGGTTTTCCATCTTTGTTTAGTACTATTTATGATTTTTATTCTGGTTCAGCATTGGATTTATCAGCTCAGGAATGCATTTGATCTAAATGGGAATTTGTCAGTTGTAGCTTCCTTGGCATAGAATTCTTATGACAGTTTTCTTCAGAGATTTACAGATAAATGTTCTGACTACAGGTGATAATTTTCTTAAAGCTGGTCTATTTCCTTTTTGTTTTTAAATCAGTTATCTGTTAATTGATTTACTAGTAATTGTTCCAACTACAGGAGATACTGGGTCCTAAAGCTGGCCTACTTTAAATGTTTATTGTTTATTTGTTGACTGAATATTTTTAAAAAGTTGACATTGACTTACTTTATTAACAACAAATATGATTATTAGAATACAAACTGTGCAATCCACGTGTTTAGTGCAATGTTCTATACTCACTGGTGACAAGCCAGTTCATAGGTAAAGACAAGGTATCAGTCTGCAGATTATTACAAGCCTAGCCAATAAGTCTGGGTCAGAACCAAGCCCTGTACCATGTGTCTGTGAGGTGAAAACCATAACCATTATGCCAACCCTCCCCTCTCCTCCCCTCCCCCTGTTCTACCTTTATTAAATGTAGTCTGCATATTCTAGCTTAACTCTCAGAATACATTTTTATTAAATTTTATAAACTGCATACAATGTTTATGAACAACAGAAATGTATAAACAAACATTAAAAGTTAACTAAAAATCAAGTAAAGTATCCCAACTATATACAGAGAATAAATTCTAGACTATAATTTTATGTATAACATATTACATTTGTTGTGTTTATATTTCTTTCTAATATTTTTATATTTAAACATAAAGGGAAAGTAAAACATAGCTGTTCTAATCAAAATAGAAAACACGTGGCATAAAGGTTACACCAAATTATGTGAAAGAAAGATACAGCACATTGTCATGAGCATAAAGAAGGGGTAAATCAGATTTAAGAAATACCTTTGGAATTATTTCCCAACAATCTTTTATGCTGTGTTTAAATATGTATCTTGTGAAGCAAGTTAAGCTTTTATATCTCTGTATTCAAATATTTAATTAATGTGAATAAAGTTATCAGTAGCCTTAAGTCTGATAAAGTTAGTTGCACTGTACGGATATGAAGCATAGCAAATTGCCAAGTCCAGATATTATCATTGTATCTTAAAGTAGAAAGTTTACTTCTTAACATGTCCCATAGTAGCTTTGTGTAAGGGTAATGCCAGAAAATATGTATTAGATCTGTTTTATCAGTAGAACAAGCATTGCACAGAGATGAACGGTTATGATTAAAGATGGCTATTTTAACAAGGGTTAAATAAGTGTTATTAAAAATCATAAGTTTTGTATAATGAAGTTTTTTTAAAATTGGAATGAGTTTGATGTTTAAGAATATAGACTTTCTAATTTTATTGTCTTGTAACAGAGTCTGATTGTAGTCTGACCACATTTTTGAAAAATGGAAAGAGTTTTGTATCCATAATTTTGTATTAATTTATAAGTTTTAGATATATGATTTTCATTTTGTAAAACGTTTTTAGAATGTTTAAGTATTTTTTTCGTGTATAGTTGAATGAATAATGTAAAAAGCAAACAGCAAAGGCTTCCAATGATCAATGAAGACTGGGAAATGGAAAACTTTAGTGTATAAAAAGCTTTATTCAACGCAATGCCAGTATATATATACTGTACACTGTAGATAAAGAAAGTGCTACTGTTAGGTGCTGTAATGAGGTAGATTTCTTGGATAATAGATGTCAAACTGTTTTGTTTTATAAAAGGGCATATTATTAATTTTAAGATTGGGGTTTGATAGTGAAATTTTCTTTTAAATCTAATTTTGTTACTAATTTCTGAAAGGATATAATGAAGTTATTCTAACACTATAAATTGTCACTTAAGACATAGGCAAACGTACATTTATATAAAAGAAAACAAACAGTGGTGCACACAGTTCTCAAGTCCACTCTCCAGTTCATGTTTGTCATATTTAGTTTTGTTTCCAGTTACATACATTATACATCACATATTTTCTTTTTTATAACCATCAGTCCAACATTACATAAGTTGCTGAATTCCTGCCTTGTCTTAAACCTCACTCCACCACCAGATCATGTATTGTTCCCACAATTTAAATTTATTTCAATGTAATTTGCACCTTCCCTTTTCTAAAGATCACACTTCCAGTTATTTTATCTGTTAAAATATTCAGTATTTCAAAAACAGTAGGTTTAGACTTTGTTTTCCATTGCTAGTGATTGCTTTTTAGGAGCCACCAGAATTAAACTTAACAAGGCCTTACTATGTCTTGATCCTATGGCCTAGCTGAAAAGGATCTTTTCTTGGGTGGGAGGATGGCATAATGGTTAAGGTGTTTACCTTATAGATACAAGGTTCAGGGTTTGATTCTCATACAAGGAAGTTGGCTGAACTCAAAATGACTTATAAGGGCAGTTAGCCTAGTACTAATCTATGAACTCTGTTATACCCCAGCTCAGAGAACATGTTGGTTCATCCTCCAAAAAGGGTGTCAATGGCATTTTACTGTTTTGGCAAGCACACCTACACATAGGTTCATACTAGGCTATCTGCCCTAGGGCATTTATAAGCCTAGCCAGAATGTGTTTGGCTTTCGCCACCCATTTTAAATTTATTTTGCTATGCCCTTTTTCGAGTTAGTATACTGTGCCTCTGTCTAACAGTGACACAGAAGTGATACCCGGGGTAAACCTACGATCTCCCATCCACTCATCAAGATTCCTCTTGAAGAGAGTCAATGAGGGACTCTGCCTAACCTATACTGGGATTTTATTCCAGAGTGAAGGGAGCCTCTGGGTTATGAATCTGTCCCTCCAGCATGTCCTATTTATTTCAGTGCTGAGGTTCAAGTCTCTCGAGCACGTAGCTCGATGGGATTTGGATTTTCTGAGGTGCAGCATGTCCATTAATTCCGGGTTGGACATGGCTTTATACGCCAGGCACAGATCGCCTCTGAACAGGCGGTATGCCACTGAGTAGAGCTGGAGTTTCTTTAACTGGGCAGCATATGGCATCTGTTTGAGCCCTTTGATCCTCTTGGTGAGGTACTTTTGGGGTCTTTCCAGTTGCTGCAGGTGTCTGGTAAGGTACATCCCAAAAGGGGCATTGTACTCAATTATGGGCCTGATGAGGGATGAGTAAAGAGGCACGATGACCTCCCCTGATCTAGATGTGAATCCCTTCATGATTAGGTGGGCTATATAAAATGTTTTTCTAACCACTTTGGCCACGTGGTTGTCAAATGAGAGATTGCTATCAACTTGGGTCCCCAGGTCCCTAATTACTTCTTCTGTACTTAATGGATTACCACCTATGTGGTAATTTGTGGGCATTTTGTTTTTGCCAAAGGGGATGACTATACACTTTTGGCATTTAGCTTGAGGCCATGGCTCTGGCACCAGTTGTCTGTTTCTATGAGGCCCTTTTGGAGGATGCTTGTGTCGGCTGGAGAGTCGATTATGGCGCCCAGTTTGCAGTCATCTGCGAACTTGGTCAGCCACAGTCCTTCCGTGTTGGCCTGTACCTCCGAGAAATATATAACGAACAAGAGAGGTCCCAGGACTGAGCCTTGTGGGACACCACTTGTAACTGGTTTGGAGTCTGACATGGCTCCAGCAATTCTAACCATGTGGGTTCTGTCCTTGAGCCAGTTTGCAATCCATCTAGTGACATATAGGGGTTTATATTTAAGCTGGTGAGCTTATCTATAATGCCCGAGTGGGGTATTGTATTGAAGGCTTTTGCGAGGTCCAGGTAGGCTGTGTGGACCATCTTCCCCTCGTCAATGGCCTTGGTGACTGTTTCAAAGAAATCAACCAGGTTTAAGAGGCAGGATCTGCCCTTAACAAAGCCAAACTGGGTAGGATCCAGTGTCTGTAGGTCCCCAATATCTTTATTTATGAGGTCCATGATGATCCTTTCCATAGCTTTGCAGACCAAGCTAGTCAGGCTTATGGGGCGATAGTTTCCAGGATCCGTTGAGGCACCACCTTTGTGGAGAGGGGCCACTGTTGCTGTACGCCACTCTTTGGGCACATATCCTGTAGTAAGGCTGAGATTGAACAGTAGTTTTATGTTTGGGTTTAGCTCTTCTTGGAGTTCATGTAGGATGCAGCCTGGGACACCGTCTGGTCCCATTGATGCTGTGTTTTTTGCTTTGGAGAGGGCGGCTCTTACCTGAGCATCTGAGATGTCAGGGGGGCAGTAGTCTGCTGGGATAGATATTTGCCCTTTTGGTGGGGAGGTGGGGGAGAAGTTTGCGCTGAACCTGTCAGCTAGGATGTTGGCAATGTCTGTGGGTTCAGTGTATTTTTTGTCATTTTGGACTAATTCTGAGCAAATCTGGGAATTACCACCCAGGTTCCTAACATAACTAAAGAAAGCCTTGTGATTATCCTTAGTGTCCTGTGCAATTTTTCTCTCGAAGCTGGCCTTAGACAATTTTATGAGTGCCCGTAGTTTTTGCTAATACTGATCAGTGATGCCTTCCCTTTTTGGGATTTTGCTCTATCATTTAGTAGCTTCCTCCTTCTATTGTATAGATTTGCCCTTTGTGCACTGAATTTTTTATCACATTTGATGAGGCTTCAAAGGGATTTGGTTTCTGAAGCCTGTAAGTTGATTGATGTGCAAATGTCATAGGTTCATATTTCATAGTCAGGTACTAGGCTAGCTGCCCTAGCAGACCATTTTAAGCCTAACCAGTCTCCCTTCAAAGGTGAGAATCGAACTTTGTACTTTGTGTGTGTGAGACGAACACCTTAATGATTATGCCAGCCCCCAACCTGAGAAATAATATTAATGACAATGAGAAGCCAAAAGGCATGCTTTTTTTCTTTCAGTTTCTTAATCTTTGAAAGAGTTAATTCTGAGCTTCACACAGTGTGGCTAGTTTCCCCCTAAAAGGGAATTGCTCAGTGTGGGGCCCAAACCCATGACCCTGATTGTAAGAGTCTCAGGCTGTACCAAGTGAGTTAAGTTTCTCACTGAAGTCTCAAGAGCTTGGACACTAAACTGTCCACCATGCAATCTATATCAAATATTTCTAGGTACCTTTTGTCTAGTGCAGTGCATGGTATTGAGCGTGCTGTATGCACTGGTATTGCTACTTGCCATTATGGCTGGATGCCACTTTGTAATTTTATAGTCTGCTTCATGACATCCTTTTTAAATGCTCCCTTTGAGAGGACCACACTTTTTGTCCCAAAATAAAAGATAAACTAGGAGTGAACAGTATGGTAATAAGCTGCGTGCAGTGGGGGTACACTTCTCCATTCATCAAAGGACTTTCTCCAGGAATCAGAGAGTGGGGAAAGAAGAATCTTCTTCTGTAAGTCACAGTAGTTTACCCAAGATGCTCCTAGCGAAAGTCGCCCAAGGTAGAGAGAACAACTTCAGTGGACTCCAATATTTTGTCCTAGTTCTCACCTCTATACTGCCACCCAGACTTATTTTAGAATTCTTATTTGTCTATAAAAATTTTTGTTTAGTACCTTTCCAACCATCAGTATCATCCATTCACCTTCTGTTCACCTTGAGACAATCCTGTTTATTCTATGTTTGTGTGAGCTGCGTCCACAGTGATTTATTGTTGTGTAGCCTGCTTTTGCTTTGAGTCACTGCTTGTTTCCATCTGTTTCAGATTATTCTTTGTCACAACTACTGTTTCAGTTGTAAAATATTGTACAGTTTCCATTTTCTCAGTATTATTCATTATTATCTTTTTTGTAACTAGTATAATTGGTACTTTGGTTCATCTCCTCCTGACCTGCATGCTTACATAATACAGTCCCGTAGTTAATATTAGACTGTCAGCCATTGTACATTTTAATAGGTTTGAAAGATCTAATTTAAACTTTGCTAATTATGTGTAGGACGAAAATACCTGTAACCAGTCCCCTTCCAAACCGCATTTCCAACACCTATGTTCTACCTGTAAGAACACGTTATATGGCCTATTAAAGATGTAGAAATCCTTATAAAGGCATTGTCAAGCAAAGATTTGAAATCTGTATTCTGAATTTTTAACATACTTTGGTGCCTGACAAATGTCACGCCATTGATCCTTGTCATTCTGTCCATCTGATCCAAATGATGGATTTTATATGAGAGGGAAGTAGACGTAGAGTGGGATGGAACAAATCCATTATCCCATTAGAATGAGGAGGACTGGGACTTCCAAACTTACAAGGTTACTATGTATGGCAGTACAAGTATGACCCATATATATGTCCCAGTCCAAATGGTATAATATGAAGCGGAAACAAATGAACACACATGGTAACAATAAGGAAACTAGAATAATATGAAGCGGAAACAAGTGAACACACATGGTAACAATAAGGAAACTAGAATAATATGAAGCGGAAACAAGTGAACGCACATGGTAACAATAAGGAAACTAGAATAATATGAAGCGGAAACAAATGAACGCACGTGGTAACAATAAGGAAACTAGAATAATATGAAGCGGAAACAAGTGAACACACATGGTAACAATAAGGAAACTAGAATAATATGAAGCGGAAACAAGTGAACACACATGGTAACAATAAGGAAACTAGAATAATATGAAGCGGAAACAAGTGAACGCACATGGTAACAATAAGGAAACTAGAATAATATGAAGCGGAAACAAATGAACACACGTGGTAACAATAAGGAAACTAGAATAATATGAAGTGGAAACAAGTGAACACACATGGTAACAATAAGGAAACTAGAATAATATGAAGGAAACAAGTGAACGCACATGGTAACAATAAGGAAACTAGAATAATATGAAGGAAACAAGTGAACCATTACGGCAACAATAAGGAAGCTAGAATAATATGAAGCGGAAACAAGTGAACACACATGGTAACAATAAGGAAACTAGAATAATATGAAGCGGAAACAAGTGAACGCACATGGTAACAATAAGGAAGCTAGAATAATATGAAGCGGAAACAAGTGAACACACATGGTAACAATAAGGAAACTAGAATAATATGAAGGAAACAAGTGAACACATGGCAACAATAAGGAAACTAGAATAATATGAAGCGGAAACAAGTGAACGCACATGGCAACAATAAGGAAACTAGAATAATATGAAGCGGAAACAAGTGAACGCACATGGCAACAATAAGGAAACTAGAATAATATGAAGCGGAAACAAGTGAACGCACATGGTAACAATAAGGAAACTAGAATAATATGAAGCGGAAACAAGTGAACACACATGGTAACAATAAGGAAACTAGAATAATATGAAGGAAACAAATGAACACACATGGTAACAATAAGGAAACTAGAATAATATGAAGGAAACAAGTGAACGCACATGGTAACAATAAGGAAACTAGAATAATATGAAGCGGAAACAAGTGAACACACATGGTAACAATAAGGAAACTAGAATAATATGAAGCGGAAACAAGTGAACACACATGGTAACAATAAGGAAACTAGAATAATATGAAGCGGAAACAAGTGAACACACATGGTAACAATAAGGAAACTAGAATAATATGAAGCGGAAACAAGTGAACACACATGGCAACAATAAGGAAACTAGAATAATATGAAGCGGAAACAAGTGAACGCACATGGCAACAATAAGGAAACTAGAATAATATGAAGCGGAAACAAGTGAACACACATGGTAACAATAAGGAAACTAGAATAATATGAAGCGGAAACAAGTGAACGCACATGGCAACAATAAGGAAACTAGAATAATATGAAGTGGAAACAAGTGAACACGCATGGTAACAATAAGGAAACTAGAATAATATGAAGCAGAAACAAATGAACGCACATGGCAACAATAAGGAAACTAGAATAATATGAAGCGGAAACAAGTGAACACACATGGTAACAATAAGGAAACTAGAATAATATGAAGCGGAAACAAGTGAACACACATGGTAACAATAAGGAAACTAGAATAATATGAAGCGGAAACAAGTGAACACACATGGTAACAATAAGGAAACTATAATAATATGAAGCGGAAACAAATGAACACACATGGTAACAATAAGGAAACTAGAATAATATGAAGCGGAAACAAGTGAACACACATGGTAACAATAAGGAAACTAGAATAATATGAAGCGGAAACAAGTGAACACACATGGTAACAATAAGGAAACTAGAATAATATGAAGCGGAAACAAGTGAACACACATGGTAACAATAAGGAAACTAGAATAATATGAAGCGGAAACAAATGAACACACATGGTAACAATAAGGAAACTAGAATAATATGAAGCGGAAACAAATGAACGCACATGGCAACAATAAGGAAACTAGAAGGTTAGGTATGTGGTCATGATCCCTGAGAGAACAGCCAGATAGATGTGCATACAAAAGATAAACTGTGTTAAGGACTAAGGATATGAAACTCAGGAAATGACAGGTGCTGCACATTGGTCTGTCTAAATTAAACAGAGAAAGAACTGTAAGTAGAAATAGTCTTGGAAGAGGCACACTGTCAGGGTTTTGGGTACTACTTAAGGAAGGAGAACTGCAGTGCAGTGAAATATAGCCAAGAAGAAGTTCAAATCTCCATGAAAAAAATCTTTAGTATAGATCCTTGATAGCAAAAATGAAAGAAAGGGAAGACCAAGGGAAAGAAATGTGTCAGTGTCGCAGCTAGTTAAAATACTCAAAGAAGCAACAACCCTAAAAGCTAGCAGTAAAAG